>NW_006399788.1:2295001-2296798 GCF_000299155.1 Elephantulus edwardii | reverse complement strand
TGTCTGACATACTTTGGGCATGTTGCAAGGAGGGACTGGTCCTTGGAGAGGGACATCATGTTTGGGAGAGTGGAGGGACAGTGCAGGAGAGGAAGACCCTTGATGGAATGGATCGATTCTGTGATTGGGGTGGTGGGAATGAGTATGTTTGAGATGATGAGGTTGGCACTGGCTAGAGCGGCATTTAGGGCTCTTGTACATAGGGTTGCTATGAGTTGCAAACAACTTGATGACACATAACAACAACAACAACAACAACAATCATGATATTGCCTGTTGGTCCAGTGGTGAGGATTTATTTTCTCCATGTTAAGATACTGAAGGCTATAGTCCTTGATCTTCTGCAGCAAGTGTTTCAAATACTCTTCATTTTCAGCAAGCAAAGTTGTGTCATCAGCTTAATGCAAGTTGTTCATTAGTTTTTCTTCAATCATGATGCTGCATTCTTCTTCATATAGTTCAACTTCTTGAATTACTTTCTCAACATATAGATTCCTTAGATTATGTCATGCCACCATAAAACTCATTGCACTTGGAATAAATTGCACATTCTTTATTTATCTTGAATTTCTCTCTATATTATTATTATTAATTTAATGAAAATTTACAGAGACTCTAGATTTCCATTCATTCATTGTTTCCTTTTTCTCTCTGCCCACCCCTCCTCTCCAGGTACTTTCTCTCTTTGAAAAGTAAAAGAAAAACTATTTCATTGTTACACAATCCCTCCCCCTAAGTCCACTCCTTCTTGGCTCCTGTTATGACAATAATACCTAGTCACATATCCCTTTGAAACAGTTCTCTTCCTCATCTGTTTCAATTCAGTATGCATAATTTATCCCATCTTTCTCAGTCTCCCCCACCCCCAGAGCTTTTAGCTTCTAACACTTTCTGTGTTACTTGTTATGCTTCAAACAGACCTCCTATCTATACAAGAGCAAATTAAGTGGTTTTGTCTTTATAGTCTTTGTATTCACATTGTTGTTTGTTGTTGTTAGGTGTTGAGTCGAGCACAACACATAATAACCCTATGAACAACAAATCTGAACCCTGTTCTATGCTGTGCAATCCTCATCATCTCTGGCACACTCAAGCCCATTTCGGCAGTTACTGTGTCAACCCGTCTTGTTGAAGGTCTCCCTTTCTTTTGCCAACCCTCTACTTTTCCAGGATTTATGTTCATTTCCAAGAAATAGCTTCTTCTAACAACAAGCCCAAAATATGGGACAAAACTTTACCATCCTTGCCTCCAAGGAACACTCTGACTGCACTTTCTCCAAGACATTTCTGTTTGTTCTTTTGGCAATCTATGAGATAGATATATTCAGTATTCATCTCCAACACCACAGTTCAAAGGCAACAATTCTTCCATCATCCTTATTCATTATTCAGTTCTCAGATGCATAGCAAGTGATGAAAAAGATCATAACCTGAATCTCGTGCACCTTAGTCTTTAAACTGACATCATTCTCAGTAATTTGGAGAGGTCCCTGACAGCAAACTATTTGAAATACTCCTCTGACCATCCAGACCTCAGTGTAAGTATCACTTTTCAGAGAAACCTCCCCTGACAACCTTATCTAAGGCAGTCCTTCTTTATAGTCACTCAGCTAAAGCACCATGTGAAAGTCTCTTCACAGAACTTGTTGTTGTTATGTGCCGTCGAGTCGCCTGCGACTCATAGCGACCGTATGTACAACAGCATAAACTCCGCTCTGTCCTGTGCCAATCGCACTGTCTCTGACACTCCCATCCCAATTATCCCAGTCACTGAATCAATCCACTTCATAGAGGGCC
>NW_006399788.1:2281011-2292964 GCF_000299155.1 Elephantulus edwardii | reverse complement strand
AGCTTGAATTTGCATATGAGTAGTTGGTGGTCTGTTCCACAATCAGCTCCTGGCCTAGTTTTCACAGCCGATATTTAGCTTCTTCAGCGGTTCTTTCCACATATGTAATCGATCTGATTCCTATGCATGCCATCAGGTGAAATCCAGGTATTAGTGTTCCTTAAAATTATCTCTTCCATTTGTTCGTTTTCTTTCTATATCACATCCCGTGAATGTGTGTTCCATGAGAGGTAAGACCTTGTCAATTTCTATCTACCTTCCTATATTTAGTCTCTAGAAAACATAATCAGGGAACTCTAGTGGCCTAGTTCATAGGGGTTTGTGCTGCTAATTCAGAGGTGGCACCTCTCTTGAACCCACCAGCCTCAGTGGAAAGATGGGACATCTCCTTTGTGTGATTTACAGCCTCTAGAAACCTGCTTTTGTTGTTACATGCTATCGAGTCAACTATGACTTATAGTGACCCTATGCACAATAGCTCTGTACCCTGCTCTATACTGAATCAATGTCACTACCTCTGACACACCTACCATCATTACCCCTGATACTGTGTCAATCCATCTTATCCATGGTCTTCCTCTCCTGTACTGACTGTCCCTCCAACCTTCTAAGTATAATGTCTTCCTCAAAGGATTGGTTCCTTCTGGCAATATGTCTAATGTATGTGAGATGGGGCTTCAGAATCCTTGCTCCACAAAGCAACTTGGTTTCACCCTCAGCAAGAGAGATCTGTTTGTTCTCTTGGCAGTCCATGGTATGTTCAGTGCTTTCCTCTAGCACCACAACTCAGACATCAATTCTTCTTCTGTCATCCTGAATCATTGTTCAGCTTTCTGATGTATAACATTTATGAAGACCATGGCCTTGATCAGGTGTACCTTAGTCTCTAGTCAGATGTTGTTGCTCTTCAGCACTCTGGAGAAGTTCCTGACAGCAGATTTTCCTACTGCAATTTGTCTTTTGATTTCCTAATGCTGACCCTAAGAATGTTGATTGTAGAACTGAGCAAGCTGAAATTGTTAGCAATCTCAACCTCTTCTCCAACTGTCATGGGACAGCCAATATGAGCAGTGGTGAGAGTCTTTGTTTTCTTGATAGGTGAGATACGAGTTGGTTCTGACTTAATGGCAATGAAGGTTTTTGAGAACATGTAACGTAGGGTAAAAATTTATTAAATAAATAAATGAGTGAAAGGATTGGTGGATGAAAGGATGAGTGAATGAATAAGACTTAGGAGAAATAAGTGGCTTAAGGTCACAGAGCTCCTAAGTGGCCAAGTCACAATTTGAGCTCAGAACTATATAACTCCAAAATCTTTGCTTCTGAACAATTCACTGCTACAAAATAAAAAGAAAACATGGCCAGGGTTTCAATTTATAAATACTGAATTATATAATTTGTTTTTCACTGTAATCTGACATGTTATGTTATAGTTAGGCACTGTTGAGTCAATTCCAACTTATAGCAACCCTAAGTACAATGACTCTGAAACCTGTCCTGTCCTGAGCCAGTCTCACTGGCTCCGACACACTACCTCCATTGCTAGTTATTATATCAATCCATCTCATTTGGGGTCTTCCTCTCCTGCACTATCCCTCCACCCTTCTGAGATGTCTTTTTCCAAGGACCAGTCTCTCCTGGCCACATGCCCAAAGTATGTGAGACAGAGCTTTTACCCTCTCCAAGACAGAACTCTTTGCTTTCTTGGCAGTCCACAGTATGTTCAAGGCTCCAGGCACACTTTAATCTGTAGACTGACATCATTGCTTATCAGTACTCTGGAAAGGTTCCTGACACAGGATTTACCTAATGCTATTCATTTTTTTAAATTTTCTGACTGCTGGTGCCAAGAGTGTTGATTGTGGAGTCAAGCAAGCTGAAATTGTTAACAACCTCAATCTCTTTTCCATCTATCATGCTGCTGCCAATTGGCCTAGTGGTGAGAATCTTTGTCTTCTTGCTGTAGAACTTCAATCCATATTGAAAACTACAGCCCTTGACCTTCTGCAGCAAGAGCTTCAGGTTCTTCTCAGTTTCAGCAAGTAAGTTTGTGTCATCTGCATAACATAGGTTGTTAATGAGTCTTCCTCTAATCCTGATACCACATTCCTCCTTAGAAAGCCCAGCCTTTCAAATCATCTGTTCTGTGTGTAGATTGAAAAGGTATGGAGACAAGATGCATCCCTGACACACACCTTTGCTGATTTTGAGTCATGCAGTGTTTCCCTGCTTTGTTCTGAGGACTGCTTCCTGGTCCAAGTATAGTTTCACATAAGCACAATCGAGTGTTCTTGGATTTCCATTTGCCTCAAGGCTAGTCACAATTTGTTGTGAACTACACAGTCAAATGTCTTTGCATAGTCAATGAAACAGTGAGAGATGTCCCTCTAATACCCTTTGCTTTCTGCCAACATTGATCTAACACTGATGATAATGGCTCTAGTGCCACAGCCTTTTCTAAACCCAACTTGTATTTCTGATAGTTCTCCGT
Source organism: Elephantulus edwardii (assembly GCF_000299155.1). Taxonomy (NCBI): domain Eukaryota; kingdom Metazoa; phylum Chordata; class Mammalia; order Macroscelidea; family Macroscelididae; genus Elephantulus; species Elephantulus edwardii. The sequence goes on along the minus strand of NW_006399788.1, from coordinate 2,290,473 downwards.
TAATGTGCTATTTCAGTCATTTCTGGATAACTTTCAGCAGGATTTTGCTTGTGTGTGATATGAGTGATATTGTTCGATAATTTCCACACCCTGTTAGGTCACCTGTTTTTTTTTTTGAATGGGAATAAATATGGGTCTCTTCCAGTCAGTTGGCCAGTTAGTTGTCCTCCAGATTTCTTGACACATCATAGTGAACATATCATCCAGGGAAGCATCTGTTTGTTGAAATATGTCAATTGGTATTCCATCAGTTCCTAGAACTTTATTTTTTTCCAAGCCCTTCAGAGTAGCCTGAACTTCCTCCTTCATCACCATTGCCTCTTGATCATATGTTGTTTCCTGAAATTCTTGTGTCAGCCAATTGTTTTTGGTACAGTGATTCTGTATACTCCTCCCATCTTCTTTTAATACTTCCTGGATCATTCAACTTTCTGCCCATAGCATCCTTAAATATTGCTACTCAAGACTTGAATTTGTTCTTTAGGTTCTTCAGCTTAAGATAGATTGAGTGAAATATGTTTACGGCATTGAAGTCTATGGGGGAGAGAATAGTCTAAAAGTATTATATTTTAGGGCATTATTTTTATCGTAGGAGTATGCAATGAGGGTTGCAGAGTGGATTATATTTGGGGGTAGGGGGTGGGGTTTGGGGAGGTGCGGGGGGGATTGTGTACCAATGAGGGAGTTTTTCTTTTGCTTTTCAAGGAGAGGAGCAAACGGGGGGGGGGGGGGGGGCGGGGGGGAGGAAGGGTTTTTGCGGGGAGAAGGGTGCAACAATGAATGAATGGAATTCCAAAATCTCTGTAGATGTTCATTGAAATGAAAAATAAACAACCTAAATAAAAAAAAAGAAAGATTGAGTGAGTTCATCTCTTTCATTTTTGGACTCCAGTTCTTTGCACATTTCAATATAATACTTTGCTCCGTTTTCCTGTACTGCCCTTTGAAACCTTCTATTTAGCTCCTTAACTTGTTAATTTCTTCCCTTTGCTTTGGTTTTTCAGCACTCCAGTGCAATATTCAGAGTCTCTCCTGACATCTATTTTTGTCTTTTCTTCTTTCTCCTTCTTTGTAAATGACCTTTTGCATTCTTCATGGATGATATTCTTAATATCTTCCCACAGCTCCTCTGAGCTTCGTTCATTATCATACATAATAGTTTTGCTTTTCCCGGTTTTAAAAACAAAAACTTAGAGTTATTTAGTGATTTTTCCAAGGTCACAGAGCTGGTAGATATTGTTGTTGTTAGGTGCCATTATTTTGATTGCAACTCATAGAAACCCTATGAACTGCATGTAGAATCTTTGTCCTATCCTGCACCATCCTCACACTCTCTGCTGCATTCAAGTTTGCTATTACAGTCAGTGGGTTAAGCAGTCTTGTTAAGAGTCTTCCTCTCTTTTGCTGACCCTCCATCTTTTCTCTGATTTTCCAAGGGCTGACTCCTCCTGACAACATGTTCAAAATTACATGACACCAAGCTTTATGATTCTTGTCTCTTAGGAACACCCTGGTTGCATTTCCTCTAAGACTGACTTGTTTGTTCTTTTGGCAGTTCACGGTATATTCAGCACTCTCTAACACCACAATTCAAAGGCATCAAGTCCTCTGTCAACCTTACTCATTGTCCAAGTTTCAGATGCATAGGATGTAATGGAAAAGAGCATGGCTTAGATCAGGGGCACCATATTTAAACAGATATCATTGCTCTTTAGCACTTTAGAGAGATCTGGTATATAGCAGGACAGGTATTTTACTTCCCAAGAAGTAAATATTTATCTAAAACTGATATTTTGTACAGATCAAGATACTGCAAGGAGGAGATTGCCCATCCTTCTCCTGTGGAGCATCTGATGGACTCTAACCACCTGCCTTTGGGATTGCAGTGCAGCATCTTGCCACCATATTTTCCTAATTTTGTACAGAAAAAGTAATCATTAGGGCCAGCCATCAGGAAGCTTAAGGTGGGGCAGTTAGAAGCATATTAATGTATTGAAGTTTATTAAGGCTTGCCCCTGAGCAAAGCATAGACGTGAGCCATGTGACAACTGCTTGAGGATAAGGATAACAAAACATATGTGGCTTGGGAACCCTTGAGAGTAACATGGGGGCTTGACAGTCTTGTAGAAGACAGATGTTATTGTGCATGTCCTAAAGGTGAGAACTGTGTACTTTTACAGGTCTGGCTTTCTTGCCTGGCAGTGTGTCCTACCTCATTTGCACCAACTTCTTTGGTGTCTTGGCTAACAAGATAGGCCGGTATGTATGTAGCCTGGGGAACAGAGGAGGTCATAGAATATAAGATGAGCGAGGCCTTTGAGGTTATTCCTGGAGTAAAGATGAAAAGCAGCATCTCTGAGATTAAAAATCTAGTACAAGTGTACATTGATAGTAGCTGTATGCTGGGGATGTTGGGGTGGGAGTGAGTAGATGGTGAAGGAAGTATCAAAAAAGGGGGTTCTGAGCTGTTTGGATGTATATGTAACAACATTTTCTATCTAGATGTTTTCATACAAGTAAAGATAAAAAATAATTTCATAGGAAAGAGCTATGGAAAACAAACAAATGTATCATAGGACATTGGGAATGGGCAGTGCTTGTAAAACTGTCCCTGGAATCCTTGTTTACTGCACAGAAGTGCCTTAGAGGCAACCAAGGGGGGGGAGGGGTGGACATGAAGAAAGGGCTGAAGTTGTAAGTATGGATTTTTTTTCTTTACTTCAATCAAATGGTTAGCTCTGTTCTCATTTTCAGTTTTCAGACTTTTTAATTTTTAAAGTTTAAAACCAATTGCAGTTGTTATTGTTGATGTGTACCATGAAGTTGGAACTGACTCATAGTTGACCTTCCAGAAGGTATTCAGAGACAGTAAATCAAAGAGGAGATTGTCTTTCTTTCTTCTGTAGAACAAATGGTGGATTCGAACCACATGCCTTTGGGTTGGCAGTATAGTTTCTTACCATTAAACCACCTGAGCTATCTAAAACAATTGTTAGGAGATCTAAAAGGAAATTTGTACTCTCTTTTTTTTTAAATGGTATTCTTATGGATTTTCAAATGGACCTTGAAGAAAACAAAATATAAATAGGTTGGAGATAGCAAGATTGGGGCAAAAATATAGAAATTAAGTTGTCTAGTTATACCCATGAGTCAAGTATCTTTGAGATTCCTCTTTCAAGCCTGTGAGTACCTATGTAAAGAAATAGGGAGTCAAATGAAGGGCCGAGAAACAAAAGAAAGAGAGATAAACTCAGGGACAAACTGGATGTGTAGAGTTGAGCTCCTCTTTTCAGGCTGTAAGGGGTTCCCGATTTGGGGTTGAGATAGGATTGAGCAGTGCTGATGGTCATGGGGTAGCAGGTGGGAGGAATCACCCACGGCATTGATTGATGATACCTTTTTTCTTCCAGGTGGCTGTGCACTCTAGTTGGGATGATAGTCGTAGGTACCAGTTTGCTCTTTGTGAGTATAATAGGAGCTAATTTAAAAGGGGCTGTGTGTGGAGGAGAAGTAATAAGAGAGGGAAGAGAGACAAGAGGCACAGATAAGTAAGAACAACTTTAAAAAATGAGCAGAGGGTTAATTTGGCAACAACTGTCGGGCTATTTCTTTGTGTTTTAGGGTTATTATTTAGGGAGATGGTGGTGAAGTTGGTCTCCTGTTGAGGGGAGAAGGGGGTGAAGGAGAGGAGTAATGGGCTCCGAAGCCACAACTCTGCAATAAGTATAGGCAGATATGCGATCACATGGAGGTATATGTAATCTAATACTGGGGCAGCAAAACTGCATCTGGAGACTTCATTTACTTGTGTTGGTGGTGGTGTGGGCCATTGAGCTGGAGGGTCTTTGCCCATCTTTATCCCATGGAGGAGCTGGTGGATTTGAACCACCTGTCTTTGGGTAAGTAGCATAGCCACCATAGTTCCTTTACTTACTCATGTGACCCAAATAATGGCCCACATTATCACCAACATATCTACCAATGGATCTGTGCATTTGTCTCTCGCATCAGAATATTTAAGAAAATAAGACTGTAAGAAGGGCATTTCCATTTTCAAGAGTCCCTCCTTTGGCATTCTGAGCTCTTGTTTTCTCTTCTGATTCTCATTATCCTCTTCATTTTGGGAGGATTCTAATAATATCCATCTGACTTGGTTCTTGAGATTAATCCACACAAACCTGGTCTGGCTCACGGTGAGCCCAGAGTGAATCTTTGATAAAATATAAATACCCCTTTGAAAAAGCTACACATGAAATTGTTATTAGCCAATGTGTAAACAATATTTTGAAATGTTGAGAATTGGTGATATCCAGAAGAAACCCAAGGCCCAGGGAGTGTGCTGGGCTGGCACAAAGGGCAAATGACCAGGGACAGAGGCAAGGAACTAGTAAAATCTTGACAGAGAGCCCCAGTGTGAGCTTGGGAAGATGAGAAAAAAGTCCACAGACTTACAAAATGCTCCCCCTTCCTGCTCTTCAAGCTTTTGTGTTAACTGGTTACTGGCCCATGTTTTCCATCTTCTTGTTCCACCAGCAACAATGTTAGGAGGTTAAATGAAACCTTTGGATTGAATTACTAATGGAAAAGAGAAGTAATTTCACTCCATGAAGATTGAGGACAAAAGTGTGTTTCTGAGTTTGAGGTGGGGATGAGGTTGAGAAAGAGAAGAATCTATGCACCCGAAAGGGCCCATTGCTATGATATAACAGCATTTGAGATCCATACTTGATCTTGGGACTTTAACTCAATTAGCAGTGGTCTAAACCTTGCTTTTATATCTTTTACTTGGAGATTGAGGCTCTTCTTTATGGAGAAAGTGTAATGCTTCAAGTGCATTTCAAATGAGGGTCACTTGATCACAGCCTCCCTCATGGCCCAACTGTACTCCTGATCACGTTTTATTTCTTCCCTCTGCAGGTTCCATTGGCACACAGTATTTCTGGTCTTATTGGTCCTGTTGCTGGGGTTGGCTTTGCCATTGGTAAGAAGTGTCCTTTAGGAAAATGAGAAATTTCCGATTGTTTTGGGGGTCACATGCTTCATTTCGGATCATATTCTTTTTTTCTTCTTTTCATTTGAGGGAAGTGGGTGGAAAGTAGAAGGAGCAGGGATGCGATTAGGTGGGATGTGGGGAGACAGTCTTTATAATTACTACTTGAATTGAATGTCCTTGCATAGAAAGAAGGCCACAGGCAAAGGAAAAATCCATGAAGGAAGACTAGAAAGCAGGATGCTGTAGATAGGAAAGTGGATGAGCTGTCTGACTATGTCCTGTTTGCTCTGGCTGCAGGCATGGTGGATTCCTCGATGATGCCCATCATGGGACAACTGGTCGACCTGCGTCACACCTCGGTGTATGGAAGTGTCTATGCCATTGCTGATGTAGCTTTTTGCATGGGTTTTGCAATAGGTATGATGAAGGCAGGTGGGAGAGGGAGGGTATTTAGACCTAGCACCCTAACCTCCTTTAACGATTTTGTAGTAGTTGACTGTGTAACCAGGAAGCTGATTACTAGGAGGCAAAGTTTTGGAGATATGTGATCCGAGACATCTTTTGGATCCTCTTGTTGCCCGTAGCATGTGTCTTACATGTCCAGTAAACACTAGCAAATTTGATTCCTTCCTCACAGGCCCATCTGCTGGGGGTGCCATTGTTCAAGCTATCGGCTTTCCTTGGCTCATGGTCATCATTGGGGTCATCAATATCATCTATGCTCCTCTCTGTTTCTACCTGCGGAGCCCCCAAGGCATTGAGGCAAAGGTTGTAAAGGGCGTTGACTTCTCCTCAATGTGTGTTTATGTATATTTCTGTTTCCTTTCATTGTCTTTCTCACTCCTTTTCATCTGTCTCCTTGATATTCTTTTTCTATTGATAACGGATTGACTTTGCCATGTTTTCTGATCCCCTCCCTTCATTACATAACCACCTCCTCCCTTACACTGGGCTTTTAAAAAGAGTATTAAGTAAAGAAAGAAAATGATAAACTTAAGGAGTTGGAGCATAGACATCCTGTAATTGCTGTAGTATCCGGTAAGTTATGAATCACAAAACACTCACTCATAACTGGATAGACTGGCTGCATTCATTCAGTAAAGCCAACCACCATTATCCTTAGCAGGTCATCCTCTTTGGAGTTGACAGTAAAACTCCTTAGCCGCTAGGCCACCAGAGCTCCCTATGTCATCCTCTTTTAAAGCACAAAATCCCAATTATAGAAAAGAGATGGTTTTAGTTCCTAAGGAACTGTCCTCCTACTGCAACCTGAGGGCCCTGAGAACCTAGCTGAGCTTGAGATAGAGTTAGAAGCTGTTCAAAAGGGAACGTAGGCAGAAAAACCTGATAGGGCAGAAAACACCATGCTCTAACTTGTACAGCTACCACTGATAGGATTGAATGAAAAATCTTGTGGCTGATTGTCCTGATGAGAACTGATAGACCTAGGAAGCACAGAAGCACACAATACAAATGCCCTAGACTTGATGAGTTTTTCCTGAGCCCCACTAGACTTGGATTAGCTATAGGAATTTTGGAGACTGGAAGAGATGTGCAGTATTTTATCTTCCTGCCTTCCTCTGCAGGCAATTCTGAGCCAAGATTGCCCCATGGAAATGTGGACATATGCAACGCAGGAGCCAGCGCTGGACTTTCCCCGAGTGGAAGACAGTAATGAGGAGACTGGCAGTGAGGAGTTGCAGCAGAGGCTGGCCCCTGAGCCTTGGCACGTGGAAGGCTCTGACTTTATGACACCTCTGCGCTGAATCTGATCACCCGGGTCTGCTCACCCGGCCCCTGCACTCTCCCCTGGGAACCACCTATTTGTCCCGTGGGTACCATTCCTGGCTCGCTTCCCTCCTCACCTGTGTTCTGTGCTCTCCACTTTGAGGCCTGTCTTCTGTGGGAGGCCAGGAGGCTGTGAAGCTGATTAAACCTTAGCTGTGATGGGTTCTGCAGGGCATGACTCATTTCCTGGAGATGGCGGGGAGCACCCTGTGCCTCTGAAACCAGCAGGGCCACTGACAAGCCTCTTTTTATCTGCTGTTTTACGGCACATCCCAAACAGATTATTAGGGCTTTGTCTTCTGAAACTTGACAGGTTCCTCTCCGTGTTTTCCCAGCTGAGTTGAGAAAGTGTCCTCAACATTGTACTGCTGCCAAATTGCCAATTTTAATTAATGAATTTATTTTTGGCTTGGCTTTTATAAGCTGAGTAGCTTTTCTGTGAGTTAAGAGTGCCTTTGCCCTCAGTTAATTGGGCCTTTCTATTTTTTTCAGTGCCACACGGAAGGGGAAAATGTGGCTGTGTCTCTTGTGTTTGAATTACTGTCGTTCTTGCCACTTTTGTGAGTTTCTACCTTTCCCAAACCCAGTAGACTCTTAGAAATACATCAGAAAAGGTCAGGAGAAACAATCTATTTACCCCAAAATTTCATGGGAAAAGTGAAGGCAAACTGCTTTGAGATTTCATCGATGAATTTCATAACATGAGGGTTGAATAAGGCATTGTTCATACTTGCTAATGAGTAAGCTGTTACCGAAATCAAACATCAGTGGCATCCTAGGTGCTTTTTTCTGGTAAAGGAGTGTGTGGATAAAGACGGTAGGCAATATAAATATTTTGAAACAGCTAACCTTTTGAAACGGCTGTTTTTCATTGATAGGATTTCAAAGAGCTGGCAGACATGATCTCCACCCTTAAGGAGCTTCCCATGAAAGACAAGATGCGTTCATTGTCAAAATTATCAGTGCTACAGATGGGCATGTACTGTGTTTTCTGGAACAAGGACGCAGGAGGGTGCAGAGTTGATGTGGGGAACAATGGTAGAGACGGAGTGGGAAGCTGAGGCAGAAATGGAAAGACACACAGGGTCACACTGTGGGGGTCCTGGATGTCAGACAAGAGAGCTCAGGCTTCACTCTGGAATGATATTCTTTTGTGGGTTCCACACAAACCCCCAATTGTCTGATACCCTAAGCTACACCTTGTCACAAATCCTTATCACCTAGGTTACCTGATTTATGATTATGGTTTTACTGCTGCTCTGTTGTTGTTAGCTGCTATCATGTCAACCTCAGCTCACATTGCCTCTACACTTCCTCATACAACAACATCCTGCCAGGTCCTGTGACATCGCCAAGCTAAGGTGCAGGTCTTATTGTTGTGATCCATGCAGTTTTCACTGGCGTCTTATTTTTAGAAGTAAGTTGCTGGGCTTTTCTTTCTAGTCTGTCTTAATCTGAAAACTGATGCTCAACATTCTAGTGACACACAAGCCTCCATCGCGTGACTGTACATAAAATGCATTGTTTGGGAATCAACCTCAGGTCTCCTGCGTGAATTTTACCTCTGCGCTATCACTGCCTCACATATGTCTTCAGAGGTTTGATATTAACTGGATTTTACTGGCAAAACATGATGTACATTTATCATCATGTAGTCAGGTTGACATTTGTCTTAGATTTAAAGGAAACTGTGGAGAAAATCAGAAAATTATAAAAATATATGAGCTTTAAGTAAAAAGGCAAAATGAGAGGACTGCCACTAAAACTTTTATTTAAAAAGTGGGTTTGGGATAGGGTGGGTTGGGAGGTATGGGAGTACACAGCATAGGATTTATGCAACTCATAATGACCCTGTGTACAACAACTCTAAACCCTGTTCTATCCTGTCCCCATTACCCCAGTCACTGAATCAATCCATCTCATCAAGAGTCTTCCTCTCTTGTGCTGTCCTTCCACCCTCCCAAGCATGACATCTCTTTCTAAGGACTGGTTCTGCCTTGCAACGTGTCCAAAATATGTCAGACGAAGCTTCAGAATACTTACCTCCAAGAAACAGCCTAGTCTCACCCTCTCTAGGATGAACCTGTTTGTTCTTCTAGAAGTCCGTGGTATAGTCAATTCTCTTCTCCAGCACCACAGCCTAAAGGCATCAATTCTCCTATCATTCCTAGTCATTGTCAAGCTTTCTGATCCATAGCAAGTAATTACAAAGACTATGGTCTGGGTCAGGTGTACCTTCATCTCCAGACTGACATCATTGCTCTTCAGTACTTTGGAGAGGTCTCTGACAGCAAACTTTCCCAATGAAATTCATCTTTGAATACAGAAGAATATTTTTAAAGTCCCATAAAAACAAAATAGTATCAGTTTTCCTCAATATCTTCACAAAGATAACAGGAGAATGCTTAGAAAACTTCTCTCACATTCACAGGTGATGGTAACTGCTAGGAATAAAACTACAACTAAACAAGAGTGAGCCAGATGCTGCTGAGGCCCTATGAACAAAAGATCTGAAGCCTGTTCTGTCCTGCACAATTACCACCCTTCCTTACACACAAGAGCCCATTGCAGCAGTCCTTGTCTCAATCCACTGGCTAAGGGTCTTCCTCTAGTTCACTGACCCTCCAGCCTTCCAACACCATATTTCAGAAAATAGAAAAAGATGGAATCTTCCCAGACTT
>NW_006399788.1:2278288-2280693 GCF_000299155.1 Elephantulus edwardii | reverse complement strand
GCTAATTGAACAATAAAACAGTTGATTACTGGTCTTCAATATGGATTGAGGCTCAACATCAAGAGATCAAAAATTCACAAAGAAGAATGGGTGAGTCCTGTGGCTCCCAGCCCCCAACTGCTGAGCCCACGCTGCTGCGGCAGCTCCATGAAGCTCCCGCAGCTGGATCCCAGGGACACCCTCACCTGGGATGGACGGCAGGCACTGGGCCCCAAGGCTGGTGCAGGAGAGCCTCCACACTGTCACAGAATAGACTTGGAACCAAGATGGTGGTGGCAGGAGACATGGCTTGGTGAGCAGAAGGCCAGGAGGGCGTCGTTGAAGCAGGCAATACAACTTAAATATGCCCAAACAGCCAAACAATTGACTGCTGGTCATCAGTCTGGACTGGAACTCAACATCAGGAGGACGGTGGTTCTCAGGGGAACATGGATGGGTCCCACTTCCTCCCTCTGCCTGCCGCCAAGTCTGTGCTGTCATGACCCCATGCAGCTGCCATGGCCAGGCCCCACGGGGCTCCTAGCCTAGACTGGGTGGTGAGCATTGGTCCCCATGGCTGGTGTGGTGGAGCCCCTGTGCAGCTGGAGAGCTGCAGGCACCCAGCATAGGAGTGGGGGGTGGTGGTGACGGCAGCAGCGGTGGTGCCATGGAGCCGTGGGAGATGAAGGCCTTGATAAGGGAAAGCATTTCGCTGTCAGTAAAGATTTCCTTGGACAGACCAGAGAAGAAGATCATCAACACAATGGAATGATAAGGGTCGCTATGAGTTGTCTACAACTTGATGACACTTAACAACAGTAACATATCCGAGATGGGAGATATCCTCAATACACCACATCTTTTGATCTCTTGTCTACTGCTTCCAAGAACTGTTTAGACCTAGGGAGGATCTGTTGACCACTCTCAAATCCCCTTCTCGATTTATAAAGGGGGAGGGCAGTGATGCCTACTTCAAATTGCAGTATGACCACTTGGAGGGGAGGGGGGTAAAGGTGGTGCCAGAACTGGAGGCGCTGTACCTGGCTATGGTCTTCAGTGAGGCACAGGGTCCAGAACTTGGTGGGGGGGGGACTTCAGTAGAGGAGTGTACCATCCAGTCCCTGGAGTGTGCCACCCAGCCCTTGGGGTGTGTTGTTCAGTGCTTGGGGTGAGCCATTTGGCCCTGGGGGTTGGGCCCTCAGGGTGCACTTTCTGGCCCCTGAGAAGAGCTATTGGGTCCTCAGGGTAAGCTGTTGGGCCCTCGGGGTGTGCCATCCAGCCCCTGGGAAGAGACTTCAGGTCACTGGGGAAAACTGCCTAGGGTATACAGAGAACTTTTTTTTAGGCCACTTCCCCTCACCTTCTTCCCCAGTATACCTCTAAGTAACACCTCCAAAGCTCTTCTATTTGTAACTCACAAGTTTGTTCTCTCCAGGTTTGCTCTCTTTTCTACAGGTAACCTTAACACTTGAGTTTTACTCCAGACTTGAACCCTGAATCCAGTTCCAGAGACTAAAGGGGACTGAATATAACTGTCAGCTAAGGAAGCAAAGGAGGATGGAGCCTCAGGGTTCAGCCAGGCATCCCCACTGGATGCACCTTGGCAAACACTTTGCATTCTAGAGGGCAGTAAACGTCAGGAAAATATCTTCTAACAGAACAAGAAGGCAAGCAGCTTCAACTCAGGACCACCAGTAAGGTGTTAAAGTGGGCTCCCCTAATCCCCTTTCCCCTTCACATCAACACACCTGTTCAGCATGAAGAAGCCAGAGAGTCTGCGTCCATTCCCAAATAAGAACCCACAAGTGAATAAGGCAATTTCTTTGTTAAAAAAAATTAATCAACATTGGATTATGCTCACCATTACCTTATCTCTTCTGGTCCCCACTATATCTTTCTCATTTCCTTCACCTGCTCCCCCGGCCCACCAAATTGTGCAGCCCTGCAATTTCATCCCTGCCCATCCTCACCCTTCTGCTCTCAACCCTCAGCCCCTTGTATCCTCATACATGTTTTTCACAATGAAGAAAATAGAAAAATTTTAAAAAGGATGATTCAACATAAGAAAAACAATCAGTGTAATTCATTACTTTAACAAAGCAAAGAACAAGAACCACATGATCCTATTGTTTGATGCAGAAAATGCCTTTGACAATATCCAACACCCTTTCCTGATTAAAATACTTAAAAAATAGGATTAGAGGAGAATTTCCTGAACATAGTAAAAAAATATATATATGTAAAACCAAGAGCCAACATTCTCAATGGAGAGAATTAAAAAGCATTCTCTTTGAGAACAGGAACTAGGCAAGATGATCAGTTTCACCTCTCCTATTATATATTGTACTGGAAGTCTTAGCAATAGTTATAAGACAAGAGAAGGAAATAAGAGGTATTCAGATTGGCAAAAAGGAAGTAAAATTATC
>NW_006399788.1:2267489-2274965 GCF_000299155.1 Elephantulus edwardii | reverse complement strand
AAAGAGTATACAGAAATGGAGCTAAGGAAAACAATAACCATCACAATAGCTAACCACAAGATTAAATACTTGGTAGTAAATCTGACTAGAAACACAAAAGACCTATTTAAAGAAAATTACAAAACATTAGTACAAGAAAGAAAAAGAGACCTGGAGAAATGGAGAATATATCATGCTCATGGATAGGAAGACTCAATATTGTGAAAATGACAATTCGACCAAAGGCAATTTATAAGTTCAACACAATCCTAATACAAATACAGATTTAGAGAGGTGGCGAGGACAGAATCCCTGGGCGTTGGAGCTCTGCACCTCTTTGCTCAAACACTCATCTTGGTGTCTGCTGCACCTTCCACTGCTTTCCTTAGTGACAAGAACCGACTCCCCAGAAATTCACTGTGTCTATTATAAAGGTTCATGCCAGAGAGATCATTGACTCCCATGGAAATCCCACTGTTGAAGTTGATCTTTATACTGCAAAAGGTCTCTTCAGAGCTGCTGTGCCCAGTGTTGCGTTAACTGGTATCTGTGAGGCTCTGGAGCTTTGAGACAATGATCTAACTTGGTATCTGGGGAAATGTGTCACAAAGGCTGTTGAGCACATCAATAAAATTATTGTGCCTGCTCTAGTTAACAAGAAACTGAATGTTGTGGAACAGGAGAAGATTGACAAGCTGATGATTGAGATGGATGGAACTAAGAATAAATCAAAATTTGGTGTCAATGCCATTCTGGGCATGTTTCTTGCTGTCTGCAAGACTGGAGCCATTGAGAAGGGAGTCCCCCTGTATTGGCACATGGCAGACTTGGCCGGCAATTCTGAAGACATTCTGCCAGTTCCTGCTTTCAATGTGATCAACGGCGGCTCTCAAGGTGGCCAAAAGCTGGCCATGCATGAGTTCATGATCCTTCCTTTTGGAGCAGCAAGCTTCAAAGAAGCCATGCACATTGGGGCTGAGGTTTACCACAACCTGAAGAACGTCACCAAGAACAAGTACAGCCAGGATGCCACCAATGTGGGGGATGAAGGCGGATTTGCCCCTAACATCCTGAAGAACAAAGAAGCCCTGGAACTGCTGAAGACTGCCATTGGGAAAGCTGGCTACACTGACAAGGGGGTGATCGGCATGGATGTTGCTGTTCTTCTGCATTGGGAAGTATGACCTGGTCTTTAAGTCTCCTGATGACTCCAGCAGGTACATCTCACCTGACCAGCTGGGAGATCTGTACACGTCCTTCATCAGGGACTGCCCAGTGGTGTCTATTGAAGATCCCTTTGACCAGGATGACTGGAGCACCTGGACAAAGTTCACTGCCAGTTCAGGGATCCAGATGGTAGGAGACGATCTCACCATGACCAACCCCAAGCAAATTTCCAAGACCATGAATGAGAAGTCCTGAAACTGTCTTCTGCTCAAAGTGAATCAGATAGACTCTGTGACGGAGTATCTTCAGGCGTGCAAGCTAGCCCAGTCCAATGGTCGGGGCATTGTGGTGTCTCATTGTTCTGGAGAAATCGAGGATGCCTTCATTGCTGACTGGGTGGGCCTCTGCACTGGCCCGATCAAGACAGGTGCACCTTGCCGATCTGAGCGCTTGGCCAAGTACAACTAGATCCTCAGAATTGAAGAGGAGCTGGGCAGCAAGGCTCAGTTCGCTGGCCAGAAGCTCAGAAACCCTCCCGCCAACTAAGCTCGGGGCAGCCAGTTTCCTAGTCAGCTGATTAGACCTCTGCTAATGATGCAAATGGCAGCTCCAGGCATCAGACCGGTACTGCAGGTCCTCTGGTAGTTAACTTCCTTCCCCATTCCTGGTCGTGTTCTTACTGCTTCATTAGAGCTGCTCCCGAAGCCAGGCTTAACCATCTGGAACCCTGTTGGAAACCCTAGATTAGTCATCATGTGAGTGGCCCAAATCATTGTTTTTCTCACTGTGTTTCCCACTGAGTCACAGGCCATGTGTACCATGATGTGATCCCGAGATATCAACAGGCAGCATCTTGAGTGGTCTTATGTGCAAAATAAAAAAACTCAGTATCCCCTAAAAAAATAATTAAAAACAAACAAACAAACAAACAAAACCCCAAATACCAATTCAATTCTTCTACAAGACGGAAAAGGCAGATTTCATTTGGAATGGAAAGAGAACCCTAATAAGCAAAGCACTCCTGAAAAAGAGAAACAAGGTAGGAGGCATCTCACTCCCTGGTCTCAAATCATACTACATAGCCTTGGTGGTCAAGACAGTGTGGTAGTGTGGTACAGTAACAGACACATACATCAATGGAATATAATTAAGAACCCAGAAATCAGCTCATCTACCTATGGTCAACTGAGTTTTGACAAGGAGATGACATGATGCTGCCAAAATTGGCAAACTATCTGCCAAAAACTCAAGCAACAACCACACCTCACACCATACACAAAAAACAATTCAAAGCAGACCAAGGATCCAGGACTAAAACCAAGGACTATAAACTTCATCAGGGAAAGGCTTGGAAGAACTCTAGAAGCTCCAATCCACGACATGATTAGTCTTCCAAGAATCCGAAAAAACCTACAACCAGGAAAGAATAATATAGATGAATGAAACCTTCTAAGAATCAAATCCCTATGTGCATCCAAAAACTTTTCCAACAGGGTAACAAGGAAAGCCACAGACCAGGAAAATAAGTATTTGGTAATGTCATGCAGGATATCATGATATCATGTCTGATATTCTTTTATCTAGAATTTATAGAATACTCAAGCACCTCAAGATAAACAATCCAATTGAAAAATGGGCATAGGATATATGAACACTTCATCAAAGAAGACATTCAGAACAAACACATGAAGAAATGTTCAAAATCCATAGCTCTAAGAGAGATTATGAGATGTCATCTCACCCCAGTAACAATAGCAAAGTTCAACAGAACAGCAAACAACAAATTCTGGTGAGGTTGTGGAGAATCTGGAACCCTTATTCACTGTTGGTGGGAATGTAAAATGGGTGCAACCACCATTGTCTGGAAGACAATATGGTGCTTTCTCAAAAAGTTGGAAATAGAAATACCATTTGACCCAGCAGTTGCACTACTGGGAATATACCCTAAAGAAACCAGAACTTCCACCCAAACAGATATACGCAGACTCATGTTTATTTCTGCATTGTTCACAATAGTAAAGAGATGGAAGGAAACCAAGTCCCCATCAACAAATGGATAGAAAAGCTGTGGTGTTTTCACACAAGGAATACTATGTAGCACTAAAAAAAGAGAAAGAATAAAATATTACACAAAATGAGTTACCTCGGAGGGCATTTTGCTGAGTCAAATATCTCAGTCATGAAAGGAGAAATACTGCATAACAGCACTGTTATAAAACAGTATTGACATTGGGGATTTGGAGGAAATTAAGAAAAGAGGGGTAAATAATGAAAACTACAATAGCCCATATGAAAGAAAGAAAGAATTGTTTAAAAGGAATATATGATTAGGGATTATTTGCATGACAACAGTCCAGAATAAGAGGTGCATAGCAAAGTGGACTGGGGTGGGGGGAGGGAAGAAAATGTGCAAAAATGAATGAATGGAAATCCAAGTATTCTGTAAGCTTTCATTAAAATCACAGTAAAAATATAAAAATAAAAGGAGAAAAAGTGTTATGTAAGAATTAGCATAAAATAACTGACGACCTTCACTGTAGAACAGTTTGGGAGGGAGAAAGGATATGGGAGGAATCCGGGTGAAAAGACAGGGTAATGATGGGTAATGTCCAATCATGATTAATTTTTATAAAACATAATGCATGAGAATAAATGGATGAAACACAATGAGATTGAAGGATAGTGTGAAACACAATGTATAAAGACTTTGGAAGCAAACCAATAAAAAAAAAAGAAAGAAAATGTGCATTTTCCATGACAGGGAGGAGTGCAGGGGTTATAAACATTTGAAAGATGATGGACTCTGAACTATCAATCATGGTGACACAAGGAAGCAAAACCAATGAGGTGTTGCGCTCAGTAGAAAAAGGTAGGGCATTGTCAAGTAGAGTTTTAAAAGCAAATAAAAAAGACAATCTATTTCCAAAATACACATGCACAGTACTTCCACATATAACTTATTACGTGGGTCACAGCTGCACAAATTAAACAGTGTCTGTGGAGCCATTCAGTGTAGAAAGGACATTTAAGATGGTGGCATGGAGAGACAGGAACATTCTTGTGGCGAAGAACCCAGATCCAAGGAGTATATAATTGAATTAGCTACAACTTGCAAAAAGTTACAGTCCTGGTGGCTCTGTACACATCTCTGTACAGATCTCTGGAGTATAGATCTGGTCTGTTCACAGGGTCCAGGGTTTCCATGG
Source organism: Elephantulus edwardii (assembly GCF_000299155.1). Classification (NCBI taxonomy): domain Eukaryota; kingdom Metazoa; phylum Chordata; class Mammalia; order Macroscelidea; family Macroscelididae; genus Elephantulus; species Elephantulus edwardii. Next base: position 2,270,613 of record NW_006399788.1, on the reverse strand, counting down.
CTTGACAGCAACTCTGGGGTGTGTGTGTGTGTGTGTGTGTGTTTGTGTGTGTGTGTGTGTGTGTCTAAGGCCGGATGAGGACTTTTCACTTACAGAAGTCACTGCTCTAAGAGAAAGCCCAAGCTGGGGAAAAACTCAAACCCAACTCACTCCTTCAAAGAAGATTTGTTACTTTCCTAGAGGCAGCATTGTATGCCATTTTCTGAGATTGTCTGAAGAAAGATCAAAGCATTTATTTAGTCCTTCTACATAAGATCCTTGGATGCTCCTGAATGCACTAAATATCTCTGTCATCTGAAATATCTGTTCATTCTTCCTGGTAGTTGGCTCCATGGGACAATAAGTTATGTGACAGTCTTTCTGGGTTCATCTCTGACCCTTGGCTATATGAGGAAACTCTTTTTCTGGAAATAAAGGATTAGGTCAAAGGTGATTTGGCATACAGAAAACATAAGTTTTTCATGCACACAGGGATTTTTTTTATCTTTAGAAGTTCCTACTCATCAATTTTATCCTCTCCTGGGTGCATATTTCTGGCTGTATCTGTCAGCCTTTTTATACAATGGGCACTTGATCCAGGCCATGAGCTTTCCAGTTACTTGCTATACATCAGAAAGCTGGACAATGATTAAGGAGGATAGAAGAAGAATTGATGCCTTTGAGTTGTGCTGCTTGAGAAGGGTACTGCGTATACCCTGAACTGCTAAGAGAACGAACAGGTTCATCTTGGAGAGAGTGAAACAAGGCTGTTCCTCGTAAGCAAGGATTTTGAAGCTTTGTTTGACATACTTTGTGCATGTTGCAAGGAGAGACCAGTCCTTGGAGAGGGACATCATGCTTGGAAGAGTGGAGGGACAGCACAGGAGAGGGAGATTCTGGATGAGATGGATTGAATCAATGACTAGGGTCATGGGGGTAGGTGTGTCAGAGACAATGAGGTTGTATCAAGATAAAGCAGAGTTCACAGCTGTTGTACATAGGGTCTCTATGAGTCACAAGCGACTTGATGACACTTAGCAACAACAGACCTTCTGAGCTTGGTCCTATTTTTTCTCTTATGATCTTCATGGTTTTGAGATTTCCTCCTAGGTCTCTGATCCACTTTGAGTTGATTTTTGTATATGATAAGAAGTGTTCATCTTGCTTCAGTTTTTAGCAGGTCATAGTCCAATTTTGCCAGCACCATTTGTTGGACAGGCTGCCAGTTCCCCATTTGATAGGTTTTCCTTCCTTGTAGAATATCATTTGACCATAGATAGGTGGATTAATTTCTGGGTCTTGATTTTGTTGCATTGGTATATGTGCCTGTCTTTATACAAGTACCATGTTGTTTTGGTTATTACAACTGTGTAGTAGATTTTGAGGTCAAAACCTCTCACTTCATTCTTGTTGCTCAGAAGTGCTCTGGTTATTTGAGGTCTCTTTCCTCTCCAAATAAACTTTTCTATCTTTTTGAAAAATGAGTTTGGTGTCTGTTTGTGTTTGGTTATTCTGTTAAACATGTCCTTCTCACCATATTGAATCTTCCAATCATGAACAGGGAACAGTTTTCCATTTATTTAGGTCTTTTATTGTTTCTTACAGAAGTGTTTTGTAGATTTCCTTGTAAAGGTCTTTTGTGTCTCTAGTTAGGTTTACTCCTAAGTATCTCAATTTGTGGTTGGGTATTGTAAATGGTATTCCCCAACTGTGTTTTCTTTGTTACTGTCGAGGAATTCCACTGACTTCTGTATATTGATCTTGTATCCTGTCACTACTAAATTGGTCTGCTAGCTCTAACAGTTTTTTGTTATTGTTGTTGTTGTTGAGTCTTGAGATTTTCTGTGTACATTGTCATGTTATCTGCATATAGCAACAGTTTTACCATTTCTTTTCTGATTTGAATGCCTTTTACTTCCTTCTCTTGTTGTATTGCCCTAACAAGTACTTCCAATACAATACTGAATAGAAGCGGTGACAGTGGACATTCTTGTCTAGTCCCTGTTTGCAAAGAGAATGATTTTACTCTTTCTCCATTGAGAATCCTATTGGCTCTTGGTTTTTTGTATATACTTTTCATTATGTTGAGGAAAATCCCTTTATTCTTATTTTGCTGAGTGTTTTAATCATTAAGTGGTGTTGTATTTTGTCAAAGGCCTTTTCTGCATCAATTTATAGGATCATGTGGTTATTATTATTTGTGTTTTTAATGTGATGAATTATATTGATTGTTTTTCTTATGTTGTACCATCCTTGCATACCTCTTATGAATCCCACTTGATCATGATGAGTTATTTTTTTTCTAATATACATTGGATTCTATTGGCCAGTATTTTGTTAGAGATTTCTGCATCTATGTTCATAAGATATATTGGCCTGTAGTTTTCTTTCTTGGTTATATCTTTGTCTGGTTTTGGTATAAGGGTTATACTTGATTCATAAAATGACTCTGGCTGTGTTCCTTCTTTTTCTATCTTAAAAATAAGTAGATTTGGTAATAGATTCTCTCTGAAAGTTTAGTAGAATTCAGCCATGAAATCACCTGGTTTAGGACTTTTTTGTGGGGAAGATTTTTATAAACTTTTCAATTTATTCTTTTGTGATTGGTCTATACAAGTGTTCACCATCTGTCTAGGTCAATCTGGACATGGCATGAGTTTCAAGAAATTTGCCCATTTCCTCTAGTTTTAAAAATTTATCTGAGTATAGCTTTAAATAGTATTCAGATATTATCGTTTTCATTTCCTCTGATTCTGTTGTGATGTCACCCCTATCATTTCTTAATCAATTTAGCTGTGTCTTCTCTTTTTTTTTAAGTTTCCCAGTGGTTTGTCAATTTTATTGACTCTTTAGAAAACCAGCTTCTGGTCTTATTGACGGTTTCAGTTATTTTTCTGTTTTCTATCTTACTGATTTAAACTCTTAAAAATACCTTTTAAAAATGATTTTGTTTTGAAAAAGAATTATTTTGTTTGACTGAAAGCTTACAATGGTTTTTCATTCAATTACTCATAGACATTTTTCTTTACAACATTAATTACCATTGATAAATGTAACTAATGAATTATGATGTATAGTATAATCAATGGTGGCCTATTGGTAAGAAGCTGCACTCTAATTCTTAAGATGCGTGGTTCAAATCCTC
>NW_006399788.1:2265144-2266384 GCF_000299155.1 Elephantulus edwardii | reverse complement strand
AATATTTACTCCCCTTTGCCTTCGTACTTCAAACACTTGCTCTGGAATATTCAAGACTACAACCTTAAATTTGAATAAAATGTCTTCATCAGGAAGACAAAAACCTTTACCACTGGCAACATCATGATAGATGGAGAGACGATTGAAGTTGTAAATGATTTCTTCTTGCTTGGCATCACAATCAACATCCTTGGCAGCAATAGAAATCTCAAGGTGTATTGTGTTGGGCAAATCTGCTATCAAGGACCTCTCTAAGGTATTAAAGACCAATGATGTGTAAAGACTAAAAAAATCTGTTCCAACTCATAGTGTTTTCAATTAATTGCTATGCATCTAGAAATTGAACAATGATTAAAGATGATAGAAGAACAGATGCATTTGAGCTTGTGGTGTTGGAGAAAAGTAATAAATACTTCATGGACTGCCAAAGACCAAACAGATATGTCTTTCAATTAAATATAAACAACCTACACTCCAGAATCTATCTGCTTTACACAAGTGCCTCCACACTGGAGACTTAATCATGCAACCAACTATTAAACATAATGGCCCACTCACCAGCTCCTGACTGATTCAAACAAGAGACTTCCAGCCCACAGCTGATCCTTAACTAAATCCAAGCTACCCATCAATTTACACTCAATTGTTAATGACATAAAAAAATGACCAAACAGTTTACACCCAACTTTCAATTAAATCAAAACAACCTATCCTCCAGAATCCATTACTTTACACAGTAGCCTTCAGACTGGAGATTATGTCAGTGAGGAATATTACTAAGAAATGACAGAAGAATAAATCAATCTTTTGAAAGAAGTGTAGCCAGATGCTCCTTAGAAGTGAGGATAACAAGACTTTATCTCACATACTTTGGACATGTTATCAAGAGAGATCAATCCCTGAGAAAGAAGACTATGTTTGGCAAATTAGAGGGCCAGGGAAAAAGAGGAAGACCCTCAAGGATATGGATTGATATAGTGGCTGCAACAGTGGGCTTAAACAATGATGGTGAGGATTGTTCAAGACTGAATGTACTTTGTTCTGTTGTACCAGTATAACAATAAGTCATAACCTACTCAAGGCAACTAACTCACACCAATAACAACAACTCATTTAAGGGTTGTTGAGTCAGAGCTGACTCATAGATGACCATTCAGCGAGTTTTCAAGGCAGTGAATTGCACAGGAGATTGTCCATCTTTCTCCTGTGGAGCACTTACTGTGACACTGATGTGTCAAAT
>NW_006399788.1:2261654-2264524 GCF_000299155.1 Elephantulus edwardii | reverse complement strand
CATCATGTCCTTCTCAAAGGAATGGCAACTCCTAGCAATATGTCCAAAGTATGTGAGGGTGAAGTGAACAGAAACACGTGGAAATGTAAGAGGAAGTGGAAGCTGCATTGAAGTCATTGGCAAAATATCGATGATGGGATACAAACGGACTTGTTTCAATTAACAACTGAAGACTTGGATGCACTCACTGTCTATGGCTGGAAATTTGGAGGAAGGCTGTCTGCCCAATGGACTGGAAGACGTCCGTATTTGTTCCCATTCCCAAGAAAGGAGATCCAAGTGGATGTAAGAATTATAGAACAATACCATTGATATCACATGCAAGCTAAATACTGCTGAAGATAATGAAAAAATGGCTGGAACAGTGCTTTCCTACCTGATGTTATTGATTTCTTAGGCTTGTTTACAGTTTGATAGGGAGCTCTGGGGGCCTAGTGGGTAGAGAGTTGTCCTACCAAGAGAAGGACAATGCAAATCCACCAACTATACTGTGAAAAAATGGACAATCTCCTCCCAGTTGATTTCCAGCCTCTGAAATACCCCTGAGAGGTCAGCTCTGTATTGGTTCTGACTCAAGCACAATAAGTAGATGCACTATTGGGTGAGAAGTTGATCCCTGGGGGTGGGTTCAGATCCAGGCTTGGGAGATTACTCAGTTTTAACCTCCTTTTAAGCGCATAAGAGGGAGCCCAAGTTGAGACAATTGTGGAAGTGTTTTGTGTGTGCACCAACGTTTATTTCTTACATTCACTGAAGTGTGAAGTTGGGCACTCCTTTTCTCTATCTGAGATGAATGTTCTTGCTAGCAGTTCACTGAGCCAAAGACTGGTTAGCTGGCCTTGGCTCTCAAGGCATGTGTAGCATTGGAGTCTAGGGTTGCATGAGCTTTGACTCTGCTTTGACTTTTGCACCTGAAGTACTTTTCAGAACTTTATGGAAGTGGCAAAACCCACATTCACTCTCTACTCTGGCTGCCCATATGTTATGTCCATCCTAGACCCCAGCACCTGTACTAAAGGATTTCCACTGAAATCTCTTGTAACTCAGAGTGCTTTTCCTTTACCTGAACTGATTGTTAGATTAATCCAATTTGCATTTCTGATCATATCTGCACCAGCAGAAATCCTACAGTTTCTGGAATGTGCATGCCACTCCCCATGTTTTCCAGAGCCGATACAGTTCATTTATTTTATTGAGAGTTTAATGAAGGGATGTGGCATGACCCAAATAAAAATGCTTCAATCGCTATCTAAACTCATGTTCGAGGATTTAATCCACTGCTCAACTGTTTGCTTCTTTACTTCATGTTTCAAAAGAATTAAAATTTATTTTCTTCCCCCACTTCCCCTCTTTTCTTTCAGAATTCTTTGTTATACATAGAGCAGAGTACAACACAAAATAGGGCAAGGTTAAGGTCTGCTGTTGTTCTAGGGTTGCTACAGTTAACAACAACAACAACAACAACAACAACTGATAAATTTGTGAATGTGTGTCAGGAGCTCCTGTGGTGTAGTAGCTGCTGACCTGCTAATCAAAGGCAGCATTTCTCAGGCAGTTCCCATTCACTGGCTGCTCTGCAGAAGAAAGATGGTAGTATCTTTCCAATAATTAGTAAGATTTTTAGCCCTGGGAAATCTATGGAAGGTAGCTTTAAGTCATAATTAACTCAGGGGTTGTGAGTAAGCATGTGTAATTATCACTCATATTAAAAATATGAAACACTTTCGGGGAGCTCTGGTGGCCTAGTGGCAAGGACCTGCAACTACAATCCCAGAGGCGCACGGTTCGAATCCAACAGATACTCTGCCGGGGAAGGAGGAGCAGTCTCCTCCTGTACCAGTCAGATCTGATTTGATGGTACACTCACACAAAAATAATAAAATAATAAAATATGAAACACTTTCATCGCTCTAAAAGTTCCCTTGAACACTTTATCAGTTAATACCCACCCGCCTCAGAAGTAGTCACTATTTTCACTTCTATCCCTATCCAACTATTCTCTGCCATCTCCATTCAGGTAGAAGCCCCACCCCCTGAAATTTCACCGGACCTTTCTGACAGCACTGGGGATTACAAACAGGAAAAGATCTCCAACCCAACTATGTTTTGGTCCTTAGGCCTGTAGTCCTTAGGCCAAGAAAACACCACCAGTACAGCAGAGCATCTGGTGGATTCGAACCACATACCTTTGAGATTGCAGTGCAGTTTCTTGCCACTAGGCTACTGGAATTCCCTAGGGGATGTGTCTTCATCTGCTTTCTTGGGTAAAATGCTTATCTGTTAAGCATTACTCTAAAGCATCCAAATTAAGGCAGACTTGTCAGGAATTGATGGTACACCAATTAAGGTATTTGAACTAACAGATGCTGCCCTGATGTGCTCACCAAGTTGTGCCAAGAAATCTGGAGAACAACCACTTAGCCAACTGACTGGAAGAGATCTATATTTGTTCCCATTCCAAAGAAGGGTGACCCAACAGAGTGTGGAAATTATAGAACAATATCATCAATTTCACATGCAAGCAAGGGTCTGGTGAAGATTATCCAAAAAACAACTGAAACAGCACAGCAGGAGAGAACAGTTGGAAGTCCAGGCTGGGTTTAGAAGGGGTAATGGTACTAGGGATATTGTATGTAATGTTAGCTGGATCTTAGCTAAAAGCAGGGAGTATCAGAGGAATGTCTATCTGTGCTTCATTGTTTATGCAAAGGCATTGACTGTGTGGATCATAACAAACTGTGGCTGACTCTGAGAAGAAAGGGAACCCCAGAACACTTGATCGTGCTAATGAGAAACCTATTCTTGGACCAGGAGGCAGTGGTCAGAACAAAGCAGGGTGACACTGCATGGTTCAAAATTGGGAAGGGTGT
>NW_006399788.1:2258164-2260806 GCF_000299155.1 Elephantulus edwardii | reverse complement strand
AACAACAATAACATGAATATAATTGACTTGCAGAAGATCAATTCCCCATTATTTCCACGAGAGGGCAGCAGAGTCAACACTAAATTTGTTCTGCCCTAAACTAGTAAATAGGTGCGCCTGGATAAATTGTGCATACGGTTGCTGTACAACAGCAGCAGCAGCAGCAAGAACAACAACTGTTGGCCTACTGCTAAGAAGCTGCACAGCAATCTCAAAGGCACATGGCTCCAATCCACTAGCTCCTCTGAGGGAGCAGGATGACCAATCTCCTTTTGTGGGATTAACTGTCTCTGAAAACCCACTAGAGGGTCAGCTATGGTTAGTTCTAACTTGATGGTACTCAACAACAGACAAATTCTAATGAAAGGCACTGTGTTAATGATTTACTAAGCACTTACTGAGTCTTACACAAACTTACACATTTTGTTTAACCTTTCTTTCCCTAAACTGGGAAGAACATCGTCCCTAGCCAGGCTGACTCTCATAAGCTCCAGTAAATAAAGTAGGAATTCCATCTCAGGCTGGTGTCCTGCCCCCACTCCCACCCCCAACACTCTCTAGACCAGAAGAGGTGCTGTCCTTAGTCTGGCTTACATCTCGGGCCACCTTTCAAACACATCGAGACTCTGACCTGCCTAGGCTCCCTAACCCCAAGCTTCACTTGAACTAGCAGTCAAAGGAACCCAGTCCAGACACCTTGTCTTCACCTACCACGGCGGGGTCAAGAGCACCAATGAGGTGCCCCACCACCCTGCTCCAAGGCTTCTCCCTTTTCTCCCTAGATTTTTATTTTCCATCACTTTTTGAATTTTTGCTTGCTTGTTTGATTTTTATCTTTTTGTGTGATTGTGGAGTTTTTTGACTGTAGTTGTTTTTATCCATTTCCTCCCTCCTTTTCTACCCAGCAGCTTTATTCCTTCTCTTGCCGGACTTCTCTCTCTGTCTGTCTTTTTATTTCTTTCTTTTTTACACATTTCTATCTAGAGCTCTGGTGGCCTAGTGGACAAGGAGTTTCACTGCCAACTCCAAAAATAGGTGGTTTGAATCCACCAGCTGCTCTATGAGAGATTAGTAATCATCTTCTATGCTATTTAAAGTCTCTGCAAACCTGCTGGAAAATAATCTACGAATGAGTTGGTTCCAATTTGATGACGCTGAACAGTAGCAACAGTTCCAACTCCCCTTCCTTTTGTGCCTTTCTCAGTCTTGGCTTTTCTATTTTCTTGTTTTTATTTATTGGGTCCTTTTTTGTTTTTTTCTTTCTCACATCTGGAAAGCTGTTGACACATATACCTCCTGCAGTTCCACCCACCAGGCAAAAGTAAAAATCAACTTCACCAACAACCTGCAACCAACAATATCCCAGTCTATCATAGACCATTCAATGCAAAAACAGTGAATAGAGGACTGCATATACCCCTCCATCCTCTGACAGCCCAGCAGAGTCAGGAGGTGAAACACTAAGAAATCCTTACTAGAAAGGAGTGAAATGTATTTGAATTCTTAATCAGATCTATCAAAACACAATAATGCAAAGAGAACAGCACAATATCTTGGAGGCAATAGATAACTTCAAATCTCTCTCTCTCAAAAAAAATCTGATTAAGGTAGTACAAAGAAGTGACCAAAATAAAGAACCAAACACCTTTCAGATGAAGAAAATTATTGGGATTTCTTGCTAAGAAATTAAAAAGAATGAGAGTTAAACATCTTCTATAAATCATGAAAACTACAGAAAGCATAGAGGAATTTTAAAAGAAACTGGGAAAAACTAAAATAGATAATATAAATGGGAAATTAGAGGCAATACAAAAGCAGCAGATTGAAATTCTGAATATTAAGACTAGATTATAACACACTGGAAAGATAAAAGAGTAGAACTGAAGAAATGGAACACAGACTTAGTGAGATGCAGGACAAATTCCTCTGCACTAACCTGCTTTATGTATATGCCTCATTTTGATTCTTAATATATGTTTGCAACAAATTCTCCTCACTTTGAGTCATATCATTTCTGCAAATGAAATCCTTAAAGCTTGGCTCCACCCCCATCATTAAGGTAGGTTCTAGTTTGTGGAGCAGCTTTTTCCAGTTTAAGTGTCTTCCAACCTAAAATCAAAGACTTAGTAAAGGATTGCATTTCAATGTCAAAACCCAAAAATCCTCTCCACTGGGCCAATAGACAATATCACAATCTATGGAGAAAAGATTGTGACTGTCAATGACTTCATCTTGCTTGTATCCACAATTAATACACTTGGTACCAACAGTCAGGAGGTATATTGTACTGGGAGAGTCTGTAGTAAGGGACCTCTCCAAATTACCAAGGATCAATAACATCAGTTTGAGGAGTCAAGTGTGCCTGATTCAGGCCATTGTCTTCACTATGCAGCTGATAACTGGACAATGACTAAAGATGGCGGAAGAAGAATTGATGTCTTTGAACTGTGGCATTGGAGAAGAGGGCTGAATATCCCAAGGACTGCCAAAAGAACAAACAGGTATAAGGAAAGTGCAGGCAGAGTGCTCCTTGGAAGCAAATGGTGAAGATTAATCTCAAATACTTTGGATATGTTGCTAGGAGATGTATTCCTCAGAGAGGGACAGCATGCTTGAGAAGGTAGAAGGACAGTGAAGGAGAG
>NW_006399788.1:2250326-2257669 GCF_000299155.1 Elephantulus edwardii | reverse complement strand
AAAAAACATCATATTGGTTTTCAATTGGCCTGGATTCAGGAAAGGATGTGAAATGAGAGATATTACTGGTGATGTCAGATGGATCTTGACTAAAAGTAGAAGATGCCATAACCATGCTTACTTGTGTCTTAGTGAATACATAAAACATTCAACTCTGTGGCTCATAAAAAATTATGGCTTACATTGTGAAGAATAGTAACTCTTAGGCACTTAACTGTGCTGATGTGGAGCCTTGACATAGACCAAACAATAGTCATTTGAACAGAGCAAGAGGGTACAGTGTGGTTTAAAGGCAGGAGAGATGAGTGTCAGGGAGGCATCCTTTTATCATACCTACTCAGTCTGGATGGTGAGCAAATAATCTGAGTTGTTGGACTCTATAAATAAGAATGTGGTATCAGGATCGGAGGATGAGTCTATGCCACCTGATAGGCGACAACCTTGCTTGCAGAAAATTAAGACTTTGAATGTTTACTCTTTCCCCCCTACTAGCTTATTTACAAAATTAGAGTACAAATTTCAACAAATTCTTTCAATTTTCTAAAAATATGGAATGCTTCATGAATTTGCGTGTCATCCTTGCGCAGGGACCATGCTTATCTTCTCTATCTTTCCAATTTTAGTACATGTGCTGCTGAAGCAAGCACTTGAATATTCACTCTTGACAAAAAGTAAGAACTTGAAATACATTTTACTCTTGAAGCTCAAAAATTGTATATGGCCTTCAGTTTAAATGAGCCCTCAACGTAAAGGAAAAAAAAATTCCCACAACTAGACCAACAAACAACATCATGATAAAGAAAGAAAAAGAAGTTGTCAAGGGTGTAATTTAACTTGGGTCCATAGTCAATACCCATGGAAGGAGAAGTCAGGAAATCACACAATGTATTGAAACAGTCAGCTATGCTGCCAATGACCTCTGTGAAGTACTGAAGAGCAAGGCCATTATTTGGAAGTCTAAGGTGTGCCTGACTCAAGTCATGGAATTTTCAATTGTGCTGCCAACTCACATGCAGAAGGTTCAAATCCACCACCTGAACCATTTGATTTACAGCCTCTGAAAACCCTTATGAGCGTTCAGCTATGAGTTGGTTCTAACTTGGCAAGAATGTAATTTCCATATGAAACACCCGTGCTTCATGTGTATGTTAAAACTGGACAATGAGTAGAGATCTCAAAGTAGAATTTATGCCTTTAGATTGTGATGTTGGAATAAATATTGAATATGCAATGAATAGCCAAAAGAACAAACGGATATGTTTGGAAGAAGTGCCACTCTTTAGAGTAAGGGAGACTTAGTTTTCATACTGTAGGTAAATCATCAGGAGGGGCGAATCCCTGGGGAAAATGTTATGCTTGTTAAATAGAGGCACAGAAGGGCACTTAATCCCTCAATGACATGGAGTGTTCTTAGGTGCCGGTGGGTTCAGTACGACCCAGAGAGACTCTGAACAACAAATCTGAACCCCGTTTTATCCTGTGCCATCCTCACACTTCCTGACACATTAAAGCCCATTGCAGCACTCTTGACGTTTCTGATCGTTATGTCCCTCTCCAAGAAACAGTCCCTCCTAGCAACATGCCTGAAGCATGTGAGGCTTGTTCTCATTATTATTATTTTTAAAAATCTCATTATCTTTGCCTCCAAAGAGCACTCTGGCTTCACCCCCTCTGAGGTACATTTGTTTGTTTTCTTGGTTGTCCATGGCATAGTCAGTGCTCTTCTCCAACACCACAGCTCAAAAGTATTCTGTCATTCTTATTCATTGTCCAGCAAGTGATCAGAAATATCATGGCCCGAATCTGATGTACCTTCGTACTCAAACTGACATCATAACATAATTTGGAGAGGTCCCCAACTGCAGATTATGTGTTCCCTGATTTCCTGACTGTTGATACCAAGGATGTTAATTGTGGATCCAAGCAAGATGAAATCGTTGGCAGTCGCAATCTTTTCTCAATTTATCACAATGCTGCCTATCTGTCCAGTGGTAAGAATCTTGACATTTTCTTGACACTGAGGTGCAATCCATATTGAAGCTTGTATTCTTTGATCTTCTGCAACAAGTACTTCAAGTGCTCTTCACTTTCAGCAAGAAAGGTCGTGTCCTCTAAATAACACAGGTTACTGATGAGTCTCCCTCAATACTGATGCCACATTGCTCTTCATTGAGTTCAGCGTCTCGAGTAATTAGCCCAGCATATAGATTGAATAGATATGGAGAGAGAATACAACCCTGACGGACTCCCTTCCTAGTTTTAAACCATGCAGTGTTCCCTTGCTCTGTTTGCATAGCAGTCCTATGATCTAGGTCTAGGTTTCACATGAGCATAATTAAGTGCTTTGGTTAGAGCTCTGATTGAGAATGAATACGGAGTGATCCCTTGGCTATAACAATTGTCTTAAGCAGAGCAGAGATTATAAAGATGGTACAGGATGGAGCAAACGTTTGCTCTTTTGTACATAAGGTCGCTGTGAGTCATGGATTAAACCACAGCACCTTCAAGCAACACTATAGAGAACTGTTGAGTGGCTGAAATCAGCTGGAGTTATTTGTGTGAATTGGATGGATATGCCAGGGGTTTGTGGCTGCAAAAGCTGTGTAATTCCTATTTTTTAAATGTCTTCAGTGCTGGCATTTTTAATAGTTCTCTAGTTCAATCTTCAGCAGTGAAGGGGAGACATAGATCTTTGGTTTGGGAAATCCTAAAGAGGTTTACAGAATTCCCAGGAAGTGCAAAGGGTTAAACAGTTACTTACTAGCTGAAAATTGGTTTGAACCCAGCCAGGCATCTTGGAAGATATGTCTGGTGAACAACTTGCAAAAGGTTTGAAAATCTTATGGAGCGATTCTCCTCTGCACACATAAGGTCATTCTGATTGAGAATCAGCTCAGTGGTAAGTGATAACCACCACTACCACCGCCATCAGGGTTTTGCTCACTCAGGCTTGATTTCACTATGGTCCAGGTTTTGGCCTCAGCCTCTCTTCAGAAACAGAAGCAGCATTACCAACAGCTTTTGTTACAGAATGCAAGGGATGAAGAACACAGCTTCCTCAAAGGGCCATGAGAACCAGGCCTCAGTAAAGCTTTTCTCAGGCGGAAACTGACTTGAAGGAAGATTTGCATTCAAATAAATGCTCGCTGAGCAGCTTTGTTTATGAGACACAATTGCATCCTGTGAATCTAATATGGAATGTTATCTTACACTTGATTAAATTGTGACACATCATCGTTGTTCCATTACAGATTGGATTTTGTTCTTGTTGATGGTGGTGATCATATCTGAAAATGGTGCTTAATGCCAAGAAAGTGCTGTTGCACTGGGCCTCGACCTAAAGTGACCACATGCTCAGTGAAATGACCCCTGGGCCATCCTCACATCTGGCTTAAGATTGAATCACTGTGACCCATGGGTTGTCACCTGTTAATGATCAGAAGTAGAGCACTTGGCTTTTCTTCTTAGATTTTGATATCTCTGTGCTGCTAAGTGTGTGCTGCCAGCCAGCTGTGTCGAGGAATCTGACAATGTGTGCATTCTCAGGGAGAAGGAGCCGTTTCTGACAGTTTTAGAATTCTAGACTTCAGCTTAAAATATTATAGCTATAAACTAGAAACCTCATCACCTCTACTGTCCTTCTCTTTGGGGAAACCCAGAGTGCTCTGTGGTAAGCCGGCCAGAAGGAGGCACCCCAAGCTCACTAAAGTTCCAAAGTTACTCTAGGTCCCAGGAAGCATTTTGCAAACTCTTCCTGCAGTTAAGAGGGATACCTTCCTGCTCTCAGCCTTTTGGGATGCCAAGTATCTTTTTTAAAAAAATGTTTACCTTTTTATAAACTATCATTTAAATGATCATTTACAGAAGGTTACATTTTCATTCATACATTGATAGGTGTTTTCCTCCCTCCCCTTCCTCCACTCCTCCCCCAATTCACTTTGCTGTGTGAGTCTTGTTCCAAGTAGGTAATTGTCATACATATAACAGCCTAATCATCCATTCTTTTTAGGTAGTCCTTCTCTTACCTATTCTAATGCAGTGTTCATTATCTATCCACTCTTTTCTTGTTTTTCTCCCCCTACCTCTTTATCCTAATTTTATAATAGCAATCTTATGCAGTATTTGTCCTTTTGTGCTGGGATATTTCACTCAGCATAATGTCTTCCATACTATTTTATGTTGTCTAATGTTTTACAAGTTTATTGCTTTTCAATACTGTGTAATATTCTATTGTGTGATTGTACCAGTTTTTCTTTCCATTCATTTGTTGATAGACAGTTGGGTCCACTCATTTGTTGCTGGACAGTCGGGAGCTTCCATCTCTTGAGTATTGTAAATAATGCTGCAATAAATATGGATATGCATATATCAGTTTGTGTCACAGCTCTGGGTTTTTAAAAGTGTATTCTTAATAGTGGATAGCTAGGTCAAATCATATATCTATTTCCAATTTCGTGGGATGGCAAGGATCTTTGACCATCTTTGGGGCTGTAATCAGAAAAATGACACTGATCTCCGTGAGTGGGATTCTGCTGATGTGGACTGCCACCACTGTGAGCTAACAATAATGCCTGGAATGAAAACTGTCAATGTTTTCTCTTTATCCAAAGACATGACCCTGTGGATCAAAACAAATGATGGATGACATTGAAAAGAATAAAAACTTCCTCTTGATTTTGTTCATGTGTTACTTGGACGTGAACAAAGAAGCAGCTCAAATAGAACAAAGGAACAGTGCATGGTTTAAAATCAGAAGTGGTGTGTTAGATTTGTATCTTTTTAACATACTGACTGAACTTGTATGATGAGAAAATAACCTGAGAAACTGGACTATATGAAGAAGAATGTGGCATCAGGATGGTAGGAAGACTTATCAACAGCCTGTGAAATTCAGAAGACACAGTTTGTTCTGTACAAAATGAAGAATATTTGAAGCACTTGACAATGAAACACAAAGACTTTAGTTTGTAGTAGGAATTACACTGTAACATAAAGAAAATAAAAGTTCTCCAAACTGGATGGAAAAAAAAGTTAAAGTTATTTCACTTAGATCCAAAATCAATACTTATGCAAGCTATAGAAAAGAAGCCAAACAATTTATAGCAATGAACAAATCTGTGACCAAGAACTCTATAAAGTACTAAAGAGTAAAGGTGTCTGTCTATCTATCTATCTATCTATCTATCTATCTATCTATCTATCTATCTATCTATCTATCATCTATCTATCTATCTATCTATTTTTGTTATATCTAAGTATGTGTATATATATATTACAAGTAAAAGGATTTTTCTTTTTATTGTGAGTTGAGTGACTGTTTGCAAGGCATATGGTTTTCCATTAATTGTATGATTATAATACCTAAAATATAACCATATTCTTCACTACTTCCTCACTGCGATTCTCATTTTCATCAATCCTTCATTATGCCTTCCTGCCTTCTGAGCTTTATCCTTGGTCAAATACAGACCTTTTGTTTCTATGTGTTTGATTGTTTTAAGGGATGAGCATCTTCTTAATATTGTTTTTCTCTTTCTAAACCTGTCTGTAATTTGGCTGAAAATGGAGCCATGGGTGGGTAGTTTTGCTCCAAGTTTGAAGGGTGGCTAAGGGTCTCTGAGATCTACTAGTCTATATAAGACCAGTATGCTAGGCCATTTTTGGGTTCTTTTTGTTTTGTTCTACATTTTTGCTAACTCTGCCTACAATCTACTACTCTACCCTGTGACCTTTTAGAGAAATCAGTAGTGGTATCTGAGCACCATCCAGTTCTGGGTTCAACACTGTGGAGCCTGAGGTTTGAATGGTCCGTTGGGCCTTTGGACTAACTGTTTTAATGCAATTTTGCATTTTTTTTTCTTTTCTGAATGAGAAGAGACTAATGGTTGCACCAGTAGCCAGGAAATTAAAAGATGTATTATGATGGGAAAGTCTGCTGTTAGAGACCTCTCCAAAGTTCTGAAGAGCAATGGTGTCTCTCTGGGGACTAAGGTGCATCTGATACAGTCCACGGTCTTTGTAATTACTTGTTATGCATCAGAGAGTTGAACAATGACTAGGGAGGATAGAAGGAGAGTTGATGCCTTTGAGCTGTGGTGCTGGAGTATTGAAGGTACCATGGACTGCTAGGAAAACAAACAGATTCATTCTGGAAAGGGTCAAACAGGGCTGCTCCTTGGAGGCAAGGATTCTGAGGCTTCATCTGACATATTTTGGACATGTTGTAAGGAGGGACCGGTCCTTGGAGAGGGACATCATGCTTGGTAGGGTGGACGGACAGTGCAGGAGAGGAAGACCGTTTATGAGGTGGATTGATTCGGTGACTGGGGTAATCAGGATGGGAGTGTCAGAGGCAATGCGATTGGCACAGGACAGAGCAGAGTTTAGGGCTGTTGTACATAGGGTCGCTATGAGTCACAAATGATTCAACGGTACATAACAACAACAACATCAACAAAAACAACAATGGTTGCACCTTTGGTGGTTGTTTCAAAGTTGTTAAGGTCTCACTTTGGATTCAACATAGTAGAATGTAGAACTTTGTCTTTGTGAGTAGGAACAATTAACATGAGTAAACCCTTGAGCCTATGATACCAAAGCTCTAGGATCAGCAACTTAAAGGATTAGTGTGTTTGGTTATGATTTGTCCCATGTTGACCCTGTTATACACTTATTCTAATATGAATGTTATTTTTATCATCTAACATATATGCATTGACATGAGTAGAATTCCTTTTACCTATCTATGCCTGTTTTTCTTGCCTACATGAAGGATTCAAAAGGTCATTCATTACCAAGGGAGAGGAGGAAGACCAAGATGGATGTCAGATGAGACTCTCAATATTGCACCAAGATGCCAAAGCAAAAAAAGAAGAAATAAAAAATTAAGGAGCTGAACAGATGATTTCAAAGGGCAGCTTGGGAAGACAAAGAAAAGTATTATAATGAAATGTGCAAAGAGGTGGAGTCAGAAAATGAAATGTGCCAAACTCTCTCAGTATTTCTTAAGCTGAAGGAAGTGAAGAACATATTCAAGCTGTGAGTTGCAATACTTACGGATTCTTTAGGCAGAATATGAAATTATTCAGTAAGTATTAAAAGAAGATGGAAGGAGTACCCAGAGTCACTATATCAAAAGGTATTGGTTGACAGAGAAGAAAATTTCATGAAACAATGTATGAGCAAGAGTCTCTGGTGATGAAGGAAGAAGTTCAAGTGGCTCTGAAAAATTGGTAAAAAACAAGGCCCCAGGATTTGATGGTATACCAATTAACATATTTCAACAAAAAGACACTGCCCTGGATTCACTCACTACGTTGTGCCAAGAAATCTGGAGGAAAACC
>NW_006399788.1:2248115-2249677 GCF_000299155.1 Elephantulus edwardii | reverse complement strand
ATATAAAGAAAACAAAGATTCTCACCACTGGGTTGATTGGTCATCATTTTAGATGGTGAAGAGATTGAGATTGATAACAACTTTAGTTTGCCTGGCTCCACAATCAATACTCTTGGTATCAGCAGCCAAATTGCTTTGGGGAAGTCAGCTGTCAGGGACCTGTCAAGAGTACTGAAGAGCAAAGACATCAGTCTGGAAACTATGGTGTGTCTGATCCAGGCCATAGTCTTCTCAATTTCTTGCTATGCATCAGAGAGCTGGACAATGGCTAGGGATGATAGAAGAAAAATTGATGCCTTTGAGCTGTGGTGCTGGGAAAGAGTGGGGAATTTATATCATAGGCAGCCAGAAGAACAAACAAGTTCATCCAAGAGAGAATGAAACCACACTGCTCCTTGGAGGCTAGGATTCTGAGGCTTTATCTGATATATTTGGGCATGTTGCAAGGAGGTACCAGTCCTTGGAGAGGGACATTATGCTTGGAAGGGTGGCGGGACAGACAGAGGAAGAAAGAACGAACATCAATGAAATGTATTGATTCAATGACTGTGGTAATGAAGGTAGGTGTGTCTGAGACTGTAAAGTTGGCACACGATAGAGCAGGGTTCCGGGTTATTGTACATAGGGTGGCTATGAGTCAACTCAATGGCACTCAACAACAACAACTACTTATATATCTACTTTACTTGTAGATTTGTTGTTGTTGATTGCCTTCAAATCAAGCATGACTCACAGCAACCCTATGCTTCCAAACCTGTCTTTTTTTTTTTTTTCTGATCATGGAGTATTGTGTATATACTGGTGCTTACAATTGTTGACTATATTTCTTATTCATGTCTCTATGCCTTGTCTTCCTTTGGTGATACTGTGCTGATCTGTCCCTTATTATGTATTCCCTACTCCTTCCCCATCTTAATATGTGCCTATGATCTATCTACTGGATTTAGACTCTGGCATCATAATCTGCAGGGAAGTTGCACTGCTCACCTAAAGGTGACAGCTCTCTGGAGGTCAGATCCACCTGCAGCTTCTCAGGAGGAAGATGGAAAATCTCCTGCTATGTGATTTATAGCCTTCTAAAAATCTGCTAGTTGATTACTACTACTTGATGGTGAGTTTTGGGGAGGTTTTTGGTGTTTTTTTTTTTAAGACTATACTATGTGTTGTATAGTGATGTATAGTGACCCTATGTATAACAGCTCTGAATCCTTCCCCATCCTGAGCCAGTCTCACTAATTCCAACACACCAACCCCCATTGCCCCAGTTACTGTATCAATCCATCTCATCCAGGGTCTTCCTCTCCTGTGTTGTTACTTCACCCTTCCAAGCATGATGTCCTTCTCCAAGGACCGTCCCTTGACCATGTGCCCAAAGTATGTGAGGCAGAGCTTCAAAATCCTAGCCTTCAAAGGAGAGACTTGGTTTCACCCTCTCCAAGACAGATGTATTTGTTTTCTTGGCAGTCCATACTATGTTCAAGTCTCTTCACTAGAACCACAACTCAGAGGCATCTATTTTTCTTCTGCCATCCTTAGTCATTGTCCAAGTCTCTGAATCATAA
>NW_006399788.1:2246623-2247690 GCF_000299155.1 Elephantulus edwardii | reverse complement strand
GGTACACTGAATAATGAAGAAGATTGAAAGATAATTTATGCCTGTGAATTGCAGTGCTGACAAAGAATACTGGATATACAATTAACTGCTAAAACCACAAACAAACGTGTTATGGAAGACATGCAGACATAATGTTCCTTACAAGAAAATATGATGAGACTTCATCTCTTTTATTTTGAACATGTTATCAGGAGACACCAATCTCTGCCAAATGGCAAAGTAGAGGGTTAGTGAAAAAGAGGAATGTTCTCAGCCAGATAGCGTGACACAGTGTCGGCAACAATGAGGTTTAATCACAACAGAGATTGTGAGGATTGCACAGGACAGGGCAGGGACTTGTTACACTTAGGGTCCACTTGATGGCACCTAACAGCACAACAATGCCTTTTCTTTACAGTATAGTTATACAAAATGCAAAATGTTTATCAGTCAATCCCTTAAATGTGCTTATTCTTTTGACAGCCTGTGGGATATTAGTACTCTTTTTCAACACTACAACTCAAAAACATAAATTCCATTATCCTTAGTCATTGTTGAACTTTATGATGAAAAGCAAGTAATTGAAAAGATCATAGATTGCATCAGGCACTCCTTAGTCTTTAAATTGACATCATTGCTTTTTAGCATTTTGGAAAGGTCCTTGACAGCAATTACATACAACTATACTGCAAAGCAAATCCTGTAAAGTATTCAACAAATTCCTGATTCATTAAATCAACTACTATTAAACTATTCTTTAAGGAAGAAGGTCACTATCTAAATCGCGGTTGATCCATCTGATATCAGCAGTGATGTCCTTGGTAGTACAGTCTCTTCCAAATCCAGCTTGGATTTTTGGCAATTCTCTGTCAATGTACTATCCTAGCTATTTCTGAATAATCATCAGTTAGATTTTACTTGCATGTGACATTAATGGTATTGTTCGATAATTTCCACATTCTGTTGAAGAACCTTCTCTGGGGGGGAATTGAAACAAATATGAATTTCTTTCAGTTGACCAGGTAGGTAGTTGTTTTCTAAATTCCTTGGCACAGACTGGTGAGCACGTTCAGGGCTGCATCTGTTTG
>NW_006399788.1:2229947-2246253 GCF_000299155.1 Elephantulus edwardii | reverse complement strand
CCCTTTGAAATCTTCTGCTCTTCTTTTTTACTTTGGCATTTCATCTTTTTCATTGGCTTCTTGATGTTCTAGTGCAATTTTCAGAGTCTTTTTGACATTCATTTTTGTCTTTTCTTTCTTCTTTGTCTTTGTAATGACATTTTGCTTTCTTCATGGATGATTTGCTTTGATGTCATCCACAGTTCATCTGATCTTCAATTATTAGTATTCAAGGACTCAAACATATTCTTGAAATGGTTTATAAATTCAAGTGGGATAGATTCAAGGTCGTATTTTGATTCTTGTGGATTTGTTTTGATTTTATTTAGCTTCAGTTTGAACTTATACAAGAGTAATTTATGATCTGTCTCATAGCCAGCATTTGTCTTCGTTTTGATGACTGATAATGTGTTGCTCCAACAATTTTTTCCACAGATGTAGTCAATCTGACTCCTGTTGTGTGTCAGGTGAGGTATAGACGTATAATCATCATGTGTGTTTCTTAAAAAAGGTGTTTTCAATTAATAAATCATTCATTGTATACAATTCAATAATTTTATTTCAACTTTATTTCTGTCAACAAGCCCTTAATTTTCAACTACAAGTCCCTTTTTGTTTTCAACCTTTGCTTTCTAGTTACCAATTATTATTATTAATGAATCTTGATTGAATGTTTGGTCAATTTCAGACTGCAAAATTTGGTCGAAATGTCAATTTCCTCATTTTTTGGCGTTGTCTCTTACCCAGTGACTAGAGTAAATGGGGGAAGGTTTTGTCAGAAACAATGTGCTTGGCTCAGAGTAGAGCAGGGTTCAGAGCTGTTGCAGCGACTGAACAGCACAGAACAACAACAACAATGTATATTAAATAATAACTGTGCTAACAAGTCTTTTATTTGCATATGGACTGTATCCTCCTGCACACAGCATTGTATTTCAGGATAGATCTTGAAATTGTCTTTTTTACTACTATGGCAACACCATTCTTCCGAAATTATTTATTTCTGACATAATAGATAGTGCTTTGTTTGATTCAAGATGGGAGAATATTAGTCTTTATGTATTTTTTTACAGTTTCCAATTTTCCTAGGTTTATATTTCGTGCATTCCACGCTGCAATCATTAATGGATGTTTGCAGCTGTTTTCCTCGTTTTGAGTGTTTTCCAATCCGAGGGTTTTACCTCCACTACTGTATCTAACAGTATTCCTCGACTGTTTATAGGATTTTCGAAGACCTATTATTTTAGAAGGCCTTGTAGACAACAGGAAAAAGATGAGAATCAAAGAAGTCAGTCAGTCGTTTTAGTATAAGGACTTCAAAGCCAGCTTGGGTTCTCTCCTCAGTCAGACCTCATTCTTCAGTCTGAGGTCGGCTCTCAGGTCTCACCTGTGGAAGTCCTGCACATGGGAGTCCTAGAACCCTGGCGCCATGCAGTGCAGGGGAGTCCCGCTTGGAACCAGCGCTCCCGCAGCTCCGCCAGCAGCCTTGCCGGCACCAGCCCACCGCATCTTGAGGTAGACTATGGTCCATAACAAACTTCAGCTACTTTGTGATAAACGTCAAAACATTATTACCATATTATTTTGTTAAAGATGTGCTAGTATATTTGGGAGTGTTCTTTTAATGTTGTATATGCATTTTATATCTTTTATGTTTTTAATAAAGGTGCACTATCAGTAAAACAGATGTTTAAATATTTGGTAGGAATTAAGTGCTGAATTGTGTCTATTACATTTAATTTAAAGGGAGATTTAGGCAAGGAACTAGTTTGTACCCCGGAGTTGCCTGTATAATCACCAGATGGCGCTCTTACACATAGTGGAAAGCTAGTTTCTCCATGCTTCTTGCTTTGTCAATTTCTGGGCGGTTTCCCCCCCCATCCGGACCCCTCCCCCCCCACCGCGCCTTTGTTTTGTTTTTCCTCCCAAGCCTGGAAAACTGTTACTCTATAAAAGGGCTCGAGGGAAATTGAGAAGTGGTTGTTTTCATCACCTTTTTTCTTTCCTTTCATTTTAGATGTTGGGGGGATAGCCACCCCCACCTGTACAACTTGTTACTCCCCAAGGCTTCTTCCCTGGCCTGAGATTTCCCCAGGCAGACTATCAGCTAAGCTGCCAGCCAGTTTAGCCATTTTTGGTGCATTGGGGAACAGGGAGAGAGATGAGAAAATTGACCAGAGAAGATAATAGACTTGAGTCTTGAGGGGTAGATAAGAGTATATGCTTCACATTTCCTTCACCCTCCCCAAATTGTACAACTCTATGAAATCCCCCCTAACTGTCCATCCCCACCCCTCTGCGTCCGGTGTGAAAAACAATGTATTCGAACTTTGTAAATAAACCAGTACAAAATAATAAAAATAATAATAATAATAATATGATTCTCATAAAGGGGAGTCAGGTCTTCAGGGAAGAAGTGGGAGGTAAAGACTAGAGGAGTGGTAGGCTGTCGGGGTCTGAGGAATAGGAAAGAGGGGGTGAAGGAGTGCCTAAGAAGGGCCTGATAAAAAGATTTCCCTGAAGAATGATTTTGATGCCAACTCAAAGGGCACAGGTAGTAACATATAGTCAATTGTGACTACTTAATGCTTCTATTCATTTACCAAGCTTGACCCTGTTTGTTCTTTACAAAGATATCTTGGGCAGACGCCGTGGGGTTGAATTGAGGTGGGGAGGTGCTGTGAACTATATAGCCCCACCGTCATGAATCTCTCAACTTTCAAGAGGAAATGAAGAGCCAAATGGGCTGGTAAGCAGTAAATTGCACAGGAGTTGATTGCTCACCCTCCCTTCCTGGTAGAGCAGCTGATGGATTTAAACCTGGTACCTTTGCATTGGCAGCACAGTTATCCATGAGTCCTCAACAGCAGAAAGGGGAAAACAACCATAAAGAAAGGATAAACAAAAATGACACATTTACATACAATGGAGTATTACTGGCCACAAAGAGCGGTGGTAAAGAGCTGTGATGCACAGAGAAGTCCATTAGTAGCTATTTAAGGGGTATGGAAGGTGCTCTGGTGGCAGAGTCCACGGGGAGTTGTGCTGCTCACCCAAAGGTGATGCCTCTCTAAAGGCTGAAGGCCTCCAGCCATGCCATGCCTGAAGGATGTGCAGTTTCCTCCACTGCAACTTATAGCCTCCAAAAACCTGTTGGAGTTATGAATTTATTCAGATCGATGGCAATGAATTTTGGCTTTGAGTTTAAGAGGTTATAAATTTCTGTTAGAGAGGATGAAAAACTTGTCAAATCATGATACACACAATTGGTGTCGCATGTTGAACACAATGTCCTTGAGTTATGCACACAATGATGGTGGAAATGGCAAATGTTTTGACATATGTACCCAATAAGATGGTATTAAAAATATGATTTTGTGCTTTCATCTTGGGTGATAATATTGATGGTGATGTCATTGGCTGAGAAATGGAATGAAGAAGTAGGAGCAGAAAGGAAGAGAATGTGTTATATTTTTAGTCTCTTGTGTAAGAAATTATCATTAAAGTGAAGTCCACGTCTATGCTTTGCTATAAAGCAAAAAGGCTGGAGATTTGAGTCTAGTCAGTCACGTTAAAAGATAGGCATGATAATCTACTCTGAAGCATAAGCTGCAGAAACGTCTGTGGGGGAGCCCTGATGGCACAGTTCTCAATGGGTAGCTAATTGAAAATTCAGTAGTTTGAGCCCTCAAGGCTCTCTGAAGGAGGAAGATGAAGTGATCTTCTCCCATGAGGACTTATAACCTCAGAGAAGAGATGCGAGTCACTGCGAGGCAGACCTGGCTCATGGGCAGTGGTTTTGTGTTTTGTTTTTTTCCTTTTGAAAGCCAAATAGGGAACAGCTCAACTCTCACATGTATGAGTTGTTATTAATCAGAGACTGCTTACTGGTAGCTATACGTATTAAGCATTTTGCCAAGTATACAAAAAAGTGCACAAAAACTATTAGTAGAATTTTTGTCCAAAAAGAGCTGACAGGTACAGTATACTAATTTTTAAGAAACACCTGTGTTGTGTTTTTTTTTAAATTTATAGAAATATTTTTATTTATATTGCATTTTGTTCATGTATATGGTGGGTCCTCCCTCCTTTTTAATCATCTTACTAATAACTTCATTCGTGAAAGCTTGTAAGCCAGCTACTTCATGCCTCATGTCCTAATAGACCCTCTTTAGACAGGCAGTTTCTAATTTGCCCATCTCTATCAAACCAGTACTCAAAGGGACCAAGCATGTCCCTTTTTGTGGAAGAATCCTCTGTTCAACTTGGCAGGTTTTAGTATTTTCATCCACAAGCAAAGTCCAGCCCAGAGCAAGCCATCAGATTGCAGCAAGTCAACCCTAGTTCACAGCATGGATCATCCTCTGTTCATCTAGTTGAGTTCTGATCAACTCCTCTCCAGCCTTCTGTGTCCAGGCTTAAATGGGCGTCAGCTGCCTGAGAAGCCAAACAGCTTGTCCCAGTTTTGAAAAGTCAGTTTTTCTTTCCTTTATTCTTTTTCATTCTCTCCTTACTCTTCTTTCACAATTGCATCTCTTCAATCAGAGTTTCAGTGCGAGTCTGCCAACTCATTTGAATGTAAATCTCCTCAGAGTACTGAGCAGAACTCCATCTTACCTTTTTTGTGTGTGTGTGTGTGTGTGTGTGTGTGTGTGTGCGTGTACCGTCAAATCAGATCTGATTGGTACAGGAGGAGCTTGCCCCTCCTTCCCCGGCAGAGCATCTGGTGGATTCGAACCGTGTGCCTCTGGGATTGTAGTTGCAGCTTCTTGCCACTAGGCCACCAGAGCTCCCCTCCCATCTTACCTCTTGACCAAACTCTAACAGCCTCTACTTTGGCCAAGCTTGTCTCCTGGGCAAATCTTCCCTTATAGTATTGAAAATCTGTTACTGGCTGATCGTGCACTTACATACTTTCTAATTCTACAATATCAAGTGATCATTTGTATTGGTACGTTGTTTTTCAACCCCTTCAACTTTTTTGAATATACCTCAATTGTGCACTGTGCTTTATCCATGCACATTGTCCTCCGCCCCTTCCTCATAAATGCTGTCTCCATACAATAAATACAACCAAGCCACCTCTATTATCACACTGTCCCCCTAAAGCCCCACTGAACCTCGCCCTGACTCTGTCTTCCCTCACCAACCTCCACCATCTCTTTTCCCAGCTTATTCCTCATTTCCATCTCACCCTGTTTCCCCTCATGAGATAATTCATTGACCTTATTTTTCTTTCATGTACACTGTGTTCCACCAAACCCCCAGATTCACTGTGTTTCATACAATCATCCACTTACACTGAATTTTGTATAGTAACTATTGATCTGTATCTTTTATTACACTGTCCCCTCAAGTCCTCATTGAAATCTTCCCATTCTTTCACCTCTTCCCCTGATCTGCCCACCAAACTCTGCTACACTTTTATTTTTTTTAATATGCATTGGGTAAAAGTTTACAAAGCAGATTGGTTTGTCATTCCACTATTCATACACACGTTATTTTATACCATTTACAATACACATGCCATTACACTTTGCCCACTTCCTCTTTCTAGTTTTTATTTCTGTTTATACTTATATGTTTTCCTGCTTTCAGGGTTTTATCCTTGGGCAGATTCCACTCTTATATGGGCCTTATATGGGTGAGCACTGGTGGTCTACTGGGAAGGAGTTATGCTGTAAACCCAAAGACAGGTGGTTCGAGTCCACAAGCTGCATCAAATGAGAAAGATTGACATCTCCTCTTGTGCTGTTTATAGCCTCTGAAAACTTGGTGTTTAAGTAACTTATTAGTCCTTTAGACTAATTGTTTCAGTACATATCTGAAACCATAGTTGCACCTTAGATTGTTGCTCACAAACTTTTAATGCTAGTCTTTTTAGACTAGTCACTATTTACCAAAGTAAGATGTAGAATGTTGTCTCTGTGGACTATGCTATGCCAATTAACCTTGATGACCACCAAGATTGTGGTCCTAGGACCCCCGTAACTAGCAACTCAATACCTCAAGGTGTTTGGTTTTATTTGGGAAGCTTATAAAGCATTACCCTTTGTTGGCTTTGTTACATGTTGCTGTTACATGCTGACAGGTCACAATAGTACAATAGTGCTGAATCCTGGCCTATCTTGAGCCAATTTCATTGTCTCTGACAAGTCTGCCCCCATGGCCCCTGTCACTGTATCAATCCATCTCATCCAGGGTCTTTCTCTCTTGTGCTGTCCTTCTACCCTTCCAACACAATGTCTTTCTCTAAGGACTGGTCCCTTCTTAAAACATGCCCAAAGGATGTAAGACAGAGCTTCAAAATCCTTACCTCCAAGGAGCAGCTCGGTTTCACCCTCTCCAAAATTTACCTATTTATTCTCTTAGCAGTTGATAATGTGTTCATTACTCTTCTCCAGCACCACAACTCAAAGGCATAAGTTCTTCTTTTATCATCCTTAGTCATTAACCACCTCTCTTACGCATAGCAATTAATTGCGGAGACCATGGCCTGGATCAGGTGCACCTTTGTCTCTAGACTGACGTCATTGCTTATTAGTATTCTGGAGAGGTCCTTGACAGCGGATTGATTTTTTGACTGCTTGTGCCAAGAGTGTTGGTTGTGGAATCGAGCAACCTGATATTGGTAACAATCTCAATCTCTTCTCCATCTATTATGATGTTGGAGAGGTCCTTGACAGCTGATTGATTTTTTTGTCTGCTTGTGCCAAGAGTGTTGGTTGTGGAACTGAGCAACCTGATATTGGTAACAATCTCAATATCTTTTCCATCTATTATGATGTTGCCAATTGGCCCAGTTGTCATCTTGTTGTTGAGCTTCAATCCATATTGAAGCTTGCAGTCCTTGGCCTTCTGTAGCAAATGCCTCAGGTCTTCCTCAGCTTCAGAAGGCATGGTGTGTTATCTGCATAACACAGGTTGTTGATGAGTCTTCCTCCAATCCTGATGCCACACATTCATCCTCATAAAGTCCAGCCTCCTGGATGATCTGTTCCATATCTCATTCAGATTGAAAAGGTATGGAGATAGGATACATACCTCATGTACACCACTCCTGATTTTGAACCAGGCAATGTTTCCTTGCTCTGTTCTGCATTGAATATATTTATAGAATATGTACTAATATGAATGCAGAAATATCTGCCAACTGTATGTTTGATAATGGATTTAATCCTCTTCATTTGCCCATATCTGTTTTTCTTGCCTAACTACATATACATTTGCTGTTGCTTGTATTTTTTGTATGTAGGATGCTCTTAATGTGAATGGCATGGAGTTTTACTTATAACAGCCCACCCTAGGTTTTTCTGCTTTTCAAGAAATAGACGAGTTTTTGTTTTTTCTCCAATTTTTTTGTCTGCCCCCTTTTTTATCCCTTAGAATTCTTTATGTGGACCCCACAAAGCAGAAGATCATTAACATACAAGCTCTATTTTTTTAATTGTCTGATTTTTAAAATTTATTACTTTTAATGAACATTTACAGAGATTTTGGATTTCCATTCATTGTTGCACTTTTCTCCCTGCCCCCATTCGCTCTTCTCTTTGAAAAGTAAAAGAAAAATTTCTTCATTGATATGCAATTCCCCCGCACCCCCCACCCCCACCCCAAATATACTCCACTCTGCAACCTTCATTTCAGACTCTTATGATAGTCATAATACCCTGTAATATATTGCATTTAAACTGTTCTCTCCCTCATCCGTTTCAATGCAGTATACATAATTTATCCAGTTTTTTCTCCTTCTTACTCCAACCCTGATGTCAGTCCCATTCTACAGCTGTGGCACTATGCAGTGTTTGTAGTTTTGTGACTGAGATACAAGCTCTATTTTTAATTAAAAGCTTAGTTGTGATTTGAGTGAAAGTTTAAATTAGTTGTCCATTTGATAGTGAATACACATTTTATTAATTTTTGTTATAAAAATATTTCCTTTTTTAAATACAAACAATGAATTGTTTCATAAACACTATTGTTTCATGAATTGGAATGATCCTTGTATTTGTTTTCACTCATCCTCTTTCCCATCGTTTCTGCCTCTGAGCTTCATCCCTAGGCCAATACTGCCCTTTGATCTTGTGTGGTTATTAGTTTTAAGGACTAGTCACCTTTCTGATGTTACTCTTCACTTTATAGGCTTGTCTATTGTTCGACTTAAAATTGAGTCACTGGGGAGATTTCAGTTCTAGGCTTACAGAATAAATAAGGGTCATAGTCATGAGAGTTCCAGCAGTCACTATCAAAGCTGTAGGATTGGTACTGTTTTTATGGTTTTGACTTTTGTTCCATGTTTCCCCTGCACTCTATCAGAGATCTCCTATTGCAATCCCTTTCAGTGTGATCAGCAGTAGGAGCTGGGTACTAACTACTTCTTCTGGTCTCAGGAATATGGAAGCTGAGGTTCACATGGGCCATTAGTCCTTTGGAGTAATTGTTTTCATGCATCTTTTACTTTTTTTCACTTTTCTTTACTCTGGAAGAGGAAGGACCAATAGTTGTGCTTTAGATGGCCTCTCAAAATATTTTAAGACCTCAGTCTCTAGTCATCTAGCAGGATATAGAACATTGTTTTTGTGACTATGATTGGACCAATTGGCCTTGATGTCTACTGAGACTTATGGTCCTGAGTTCCCAGGTCCAGTGCCTTATTTCCTCAAAACATTTGATTAGGGTTAAGAAGTTTCATAACTTTGTCCCCTGTTTATTATACACATGGATTTACTTACAGCACTTGTTTGTGTGTATACAGATATATTGTTGATTAAATCTGTATGGTTTTGGGTATAGTCTTATTTCCCTATGCTGTCTTGCTTGTTGATCTTGACTGACTGCCTTTATATTCATTACTGGGTTAATGTCTGTCATTACTGACAATGTAGGATTACTGTTTGCTTTTGTTAACAGTAATTTTTATGGACTTCTCCTTGTCTTGGTCTTCTAAAGTAATATTGTACTAATCATTGGTGGAAGATCTATCAACAATCTGCATTATGCCAATGACACAAGCTTGCTTGCTGAGACTGAGGAGGACCTGAAGCACTTGCTGCAGAGGTTCAGGGACTGCAGTCTTCAGTATGAATTGAGGTTCAATGTCAAGAAGACAAAGATTCTCACCACGGGACCAATTGGCAGCATCAGGATGGATGGTGAAGAGGTTGAGATTGTTCACAGCTTTAGTTTCCTTGGCTCTATAGTCAACCCTCTTGGCACCAGTAGCCAGGAAATTAAAAGGTGTATTGCCATGGGAAAGTCTACTGTTAGGGACCTCTCTAAAATACTGAAGAGCAATAATGTCTCTCTGGAGGCTAAAGTGCATCTGGTACAGGCCGTAGTCTTTTCTATCACTTGTTGTGCATCAGAGAGTTGGACAATGACTAGGGAGGATAGAAGGAGAATTGATGCCTTTGAGCATTGATCTTGGAGAAGAGTATTGAGGGTACCACGGACTGCTAAGAAAACAGATCCGTCCTGAAAAGGGTTAAACCGGGCGGCTCCTTGGAGGCAAGGACTCTGAGGTTCTGTTTAACATACTTTGGACATGCTGTAAGGCAAGACCGGTCCTTGGAGAAGGACATCATGCTTGGGAGGGTGGAGGGACAGCGCAGGAGAGGAAGGCCCCCTAGGAGGTGGATTGATTCAGTGACTGAGGTAATCAGGATGAGTGTGTCGGAGACAATGAGATTGGCACAGGACAGAACAGTTTAGGGCTATTGTACAAAGGGTTGTTATGAGTTGCACGTGACTCGACAACACATAACAACAACAGCAACAACAACAACAACATTATTTATCATTTATCCAAATCAATACATGCCTCTTATCCAGTTAGTGATTTTCTGTTTCTCTGCACCCCCCACCACTTGCTATTCCTGGTAACTGTTAACATTTATTTCCTTAATTTTTTATGGTAGCAGATGCATATAATATTTGTACTTTGTGATTAACTTATTTCACTCAGCATAATGTACTCCAGTTTTACTACACTGTTAAGTTTCTCTAATTCTTTGTTCTTTAATGTTGTATGATATTCCACTATATATATGAACCAAATTTTGTTTATCCATTCTTCCAATGATGGAGAATAGGTTGTGTCCATCTCTTTGCTACTGTGAATAATGCTGCAGTCAGCATAGATGTGCATATATCTATCCATTCCCTGGCTCTCATTTCTTCAGGATATAAACTTAGTAGTGAAGTTGCTAGATGGAGGATAGATTTTAAATTGGAGGTCAGTTGGAAAATTAGGCAAATAAGGAGGAGGAATGCAGAACAAATATATCTGTAAATGTAGTTTGCTGGAAGCTGAGAGAGAAGACAGTTCAAAGAAGTCTATGGTCAGTATCCTTTAGTACCACAGTAAGACCATGGGAAAAGTAGATGGAAAAGAAACCATTAAAGGTAGTAATTCTGGAATCACTGGAACCTTGGAAAGCCTTCTTCCAGCCCCATACATGAATATGATCATCAGGTTACATGAGAATAAAATAATGAAGTGACACCAGCTCAAAGATGACTTCTGCAGGGAGTTCGCCCATCACTCACAAGGTTGTAGATGGTGTGGGGTATAGCTTGAGGGGAAAATAGAAGTGTGAAATTAAAAAAAATATTTTTTTACATTGAAGAAATATGAGTATTTCTAGAATGAGGTGCAGAAAGAAACAAATAAGAGATACAATATAGAAAAATATATTTACAAAGTTTTAACAAAGGCATGATTATGGTGTGAAATCCATAATCTGTTGGAGACAGTTGGTACATTTTCAGTCAGACAAACCAGATGTCACTGAGTAAATTCCCACTTATAGTGGCACTGTGTGTATCAGGATGGAGCTGGGCTCAACAGGGAGCTGATGATTCAGAAGCAGATCCCCAGGAGATTTTTGGTTTTGGTATTTGGTGGTTTTTCTTTCTTTCTTTTTTTTTTTTTCCTGAAGTATCTTTGGGTAGACTTGAACTTCCAACTGTTTTGGTTATCAGCTGAGTGTCTTAGCTATTTGTACCACCCAGGGAGCTCTGTGAAAACACACAAGGAGGGTCAGCTATGAGTTGTTTCCAACTTGATGGCAATGAACTGAGCCCACAGCACCCCTTACATCCCACCATGTGAACACTGCTTCCTCTTCTCCTGACGTGAACAGCCCAGGCTCTTGCATGCCTCCTGGAAGGAGGCTGTGCTGCAGCTTTGATTTCTGGCAAAAGCCTGAGAATAGGAGTGAACAGACCTCCTTATCAATCCCAGTCCTGCTGATAGTCACATGAGGTGGCAAACAAGATCACCCTAACTTCAATTTCCCCTTAGGGCAAAATGAAGATGATAATATCTGCCTTGCAGTGTGCTGTGGTAAGGCTTAATTGTATTGTATTTGGGAACATCAACATTTTGTCTCAGTAAACTGTTGGCTTATTTTCACCTCTATTCCTTCTGAGAGAATCCTGCCAATGAGATTCTTTTCCTGTCAGAGGTTGCTGGCACCTCTGACTGTGTTTGTTGGTTCTGTGCTTGCATGTACCTGTGGGTCTTCTGGGAATTAAGCAGTTTCTACATTTTTTCCTCACTAGGACATGGAGTGGCCTGTGTTTACTGTGTCTTGCTTGCTCTCTACTGTAATGCTAGACAGACTGAGTTGATTAACTCCCTCTTTCACAAAACTTTGGGAAGAACAGTGGGGAGACCATGCACAAAAAAGGACCATGTTTTCCTTTAAAACATTCCTGACCCTCCCATGTTAGAAAGCCTCTCCTGGTGAGTCAGAGAATTGTCTCTTACTGACCTCCCACTAGGAACTGAACAGCCCATTACCCCTCCACAGGGTTCTCAGTTTCTAGACTTAAACACACTTTCAGGTGCCCAGGAATAGTTAGCTAATGTGAAAATAGCTTTTCCTAATGGAAACCTCATTATTCTTTTAGGAATATTGCGTTTACATTTATTTTTTTAAAAAGAAAGACTTTCCAAAACTTTCCTTGTTGAAGAATTTCCATTTAGTTTCACCCAGTCAATGGTGGATAGAAGAACACGCAGCAAGGAGATGTCTGAAATTGAGGACACTGGCTGTGTAGGGAGTTGACCCGCAGTCTGTGCTCTCATAGCACCTGGTCAGGGCTTTGGATTTGGAAGGTGTGCAAATAAAGTTTGATGAAATATGAATGAATGGACATAGAATGAGTGAAACTGAATATGGAAATGCAAGTGGAAAGAACTATATTGGAAGGACTGTTTCCACAATCAACACTCATAATGACAGCAGTCAAGAAAATTACAAAACATGTTGCATTGGAAAAATCTGGTGTCATGGACCTCTTTAAAGTGCTAAGAACAAGGATGTCAGTTTAAAGACTAGATGCACCCAATCCAAGCCATGGTATTTTCAGTTGCTTTCCATGTAACTGAAAGTTGGACAATTAATAATGCAGACTGAAGAAGAATCAATACCTTTCAATTGTATTGTTGGAGAAGAATACTGAATATTCTGTGGACTGCCAAAAGAACAAGTAATTATGTCTTGGAGGAAGTGCCACCAGTGTACCCTTTAGAGGCCAAGATGGGGAAAATTCTCACATACTCTGGGTGTATTGTCAGGAGGGGTCAATCTTTGCCAAAAAGACATCATTCTGGCAAAGGGGGAGGGTCAGAAAGAGAGAAAGACCCTCAACAAGACTGATTGGCTCAGTGACTTCAATAATAGGTGTGAATATGATGGTGATCATGAAGATGCCACAGGATAGGACGAAGTTCAGATCTGTTGTTCACAAGGTCGCTACAAGTTGTGCTTAACTTGATGACACCAACAACATGCTACACAATGTATTGGTAGGTCTGTTGGGGACAGGGCAGAGTGAACACAAGGGTCAGTGTGTATGCTCCAATAGGTCCTTAGGCCTTTCATTCATTCTTGGAATTGTCATGTTCAGTCATGTATCAGTCACTCTACCTCCATTGATAAAGTACAGGAAAAAGAAACGCTAAAATGCTGGGGAATCACTTCTGGAGAGATTCTTTTTTACAAACTCAGAAGGAACCAAGGAGGAAGTTATTCTAACAAAATCACCCATTGGTCTGGCTCAGTAGGGACATGTATATTCAACTTGCAAAGCTGGGGCTGTCAATCAAAGCATCCTGCCAATGTTGCAGAAGTGTGAATAGAGCAAGCATGGTGCTAAGGAGTTAACATGCTATTGTGATTCCTTTCTGGGATTCTGTTTTTTTCCTCTTAAACCTTTCTGTTGTTGAGCTGTGGGCTTGATGGCTGGTCCAGTGGTGACCACAAGGAAGCTGTTTCACACAGCGCTGGGTGTTAGCAGTGAACAGTTGCTGAGGGCCCACTGCAGTACTTATATGGAGGCTGCAGCAGCCTGTGGGGCTCCCAGTACCATTAGTTTAGTCAAAGTCCTTCATTTGAGGGAATTCATTCCTGAGGTGAGATTTCTCCAAATAGCCTGGAAAATCTTGTACCTTCCTGAGATGAACAGGATCCTCTTTTATCTATTTTTTTCACCTTCAAGGGGTAGAGAGAACATGGAGACCTCTTGGATTTGACTTTCTCACTTGCTAATTTATTTTTTTGATTCACAATTTTATTTAAAAATATTCATTGTGGAGGCAAAGAATTTTAAAAAATATTTTTATTGGTTTTTATATAATTTCTTTGCATTATGTTTCATTCATATACATTGTGTTTTATGCAATTTTTCATTTATATTGTGTTTCTTACAATCATTAATATACATTCTATTTTATATTATTTTTAAAATTGCTTTGCTTACAAAGTTTCTATACTTATGTTTCACACTATTCTTCATTCACATTGTATTTCATACAATCATTCTCATGCATTATGTTTTATAAGATTAATCACCATTGGACCTTGCCCATCATTACCTTGTCTTTTCACCCAGATCCTTCCCATTTGCTTCCCTCCACCCCAAACTATGCAGCCCTGTGGTTTCACCCCTACCTATTCTTATCTCTCCACTCCCCTTCCCACCCTTCAGCTCCTGTACTTGTTTTACTAGTTATCTATTTTTTTTTTAACAATAATGGTCTTATGCAGTACTTGTCCCTATGAGACTGTATTAGTTTGCTCAGCTTAATGCTCTCCAGCCTCTCCCAAGTTACTTAATATTTTTCAAAATGGTTGCTTCTGAGTGCTAAATAGTATTTCATTATATAAATGTACCACCATTTCCCAATCCATGACGTTGTGATTAGACATTAGGCTGTTTCTATGTTCTTGTGATGGTGAATAACGCTGTTGGGAACATTGGTGTATAAATCTCCATTTGTGTCTCAGTTAATTTCCTTGGGGTATATTCCTAGGAGTGGAATAGCAGGATCATATGGAATTTCTGTATTCAACTTTTTGAGGAAATGCCAGATTATCTTCCAGAGGGGTTGTACTGTTTTACAATCCCACCAACAGTGTATGAGAGGTCCCACTTCTCCACACCCTCTTCCAACGAAGCTCAGTCTCACATACTTTGGGCACATGGCCAGGAGGGACTAGTCCTTGGAGAAGGACATCATGCTTGGAAGATTGGAGGGACAGCGCAGGAGATGAATTTGGATAAGATGAATTGATATGGTAACTACTATAACTGGGGCAATGGGATTAGGTGTGTCAGAGTCAGTGACATTGGCTCAGGATAAGGTCAGCTTCAGAGCTGTTGTACACAGGGTTGCTATGAGTTGTAGGAGACTTGGCGGCACATAGCAACAACTATTCAACTTGAATGAAAACAATTTTATTTGAGTCTATCTAAGCATGCAAATAAATGGATGTAGAAATATCTTGACCACACTGGGAACAGGGCGGAGCCAGGCCACGTTGGTCCATCGAGGGTAGAGGCAGCAGCCGCCGTGGACGTGTTCCTGATGGTTTGAGGCCACAAGACCACTATCTTTACTGAAGCCAAGGAGTCCACCACCGTCTTCGAGCTGAAGTGCATTGTCCAAGGCATCCTGAATCGGCCACCCGAGGAGCAGCGTCTGTACAAGGACGGCCAGCTCCTGGAGGACACCAAGACGCTGGGCGAGTGTGACTTCACCAGTGAGACGGCGAGATCCCAGGGCCCGGCCGCGGTGGGGCTGGCCCTCCGAGCAGGTGACACGTTTGAGGCCCTCCACGTGGAACCCTTCTCCAGCCCGCCCGAGCTGCCGGACGTGATGAAGCCGCAGAAATTTCTTCACTAAGAATCCAGAATTAAGGCTGCATAGTAAGTAAAGTGGATTGGGGTGGGTGGGGGGAGGTGTGTGTGTGTGTGTGTGTGTGTGTGTGTGTGTGTGATTGTATAACAATGAAAGAATTTTTTTTTCTTTTCCAAGAGAAAAGCAAACTGTGTATGAGAGGCAGGGAGGAAAATCCACAGCAATGAATGAATGGAAATCCAAGTTCTCTCTAATCTTTCATTAAAATCTCAATTAAAGAAAGCTGAAATATCTTGACATTGCCTAGGAACAATGTCATAGGTCCAAAAGTCCATATTTTGTCCTTCCCAGAGCTCTGCATGATTTAGAGTGACTCTTTAGGCGAACATTGGGGTGGACTTCGATAGGACCAACTCGAAGCTTTCCTTCTCCCCCAGTGATCTAGGGGAGCAGCAGTGGCTGATACCACTGAGAAGTAGAATGAGAGAAAAGAATCAGGTAAAAGCAGGGATAGAGAAAATATGTGAACTCTGTGCCTACTTATAAATCAAGGAGATGAGGAACTAAGAAATCCTCTTTGTAGAGGAAAGGGAACTCTAATGGCCTTATTCATAGGCTGCCATGCTGCCAACTAAGGGAGGAAGATTTGAATTCATGAGTTGCACAGCAGCATAAAAATCGGCTAACTTCTGCAACACAATTACAGCCTCTGAAAACCCACAAGAAGGTCAGTGATGGGTCAGTTATGACTAAACAGCAATGAGTTTTGAGTTATCTCTGTAGGGGAAGTCCTTATTGATCTAAGGAGATGGAAGAGATCCATTTGAAAAAGACATTGTAGGAGGAGTTCAGGAGTCAATGATGAGGTACTTCAATGTTGTAAGTCTACACTCTAGCTTTCAAATGATGGGGCTACTTTTTAACTAATTAGTACTCTAGGAACTTTAGTGACAAAATCTCTTTCAGGCACAACAAAACTTAAACAAAGCTGTACTTTACAGAAAAATAACATTTGTATAATAGTCCAGGCAGAAGCTTTAAGTTATAAATATTTATTACATATTATTCATCATAATATGATATGAAATAACATATGAGCAAGAGCCTATGGTGATGAAGGAAGAAGTTCAAGCTTCTTTGAAGGAAATAGCAAAAAATAAGGCCCCAGGAATAGAT
>NW_006399788.1:2211412-2228317 GCF_000299155.1 Elephantulus edwardii | reverse complement strand
TTGTGCATAGGGTCACCATGAGTCGCAAACGGCTCGACGGCACATAACAACAACAACAACAACAACAGTTACATATTATTAAACTTATACCATCCATTGAACAGTATATGTGCGTTGTCATTATTAATAGGTGCTGTAGAGTTGATTTTGACTCATAGTAACCCCATGAGACAGAGCAGACCGATTCCATAAGGTTTTCTAAGTAGTAATATTTATGGGAACATAAATAGGTCTTTCTTCTGTGGAGTTGTTGGATGGATTCAGTTTACCTTTGGTTATCAGTCAAGTGCCATTGTACCATGATGGATTCTCAAACCTTCTCTCAAACCTTCACACTGAGAGTAGAGCAAGACCCAAACCTACAGTCACTGGATACAGAACAGAGTGGCCAATCTCAAGGTCCAGGCCCAAACAGCATGTTGTGGAAGTGTAAGAGAGGCAGAGCTCAATTTCAACTAGGGAGAGCTGGGAAGATTTATTGGAGTAAAACCAGATCCTAACAGGGCTTTTCAAGAATAGATTTCTGCCAGATCCAGAGTTTCGAGTGGGAAAGAGGGGAGGAAGTTACTGACTGGGGTGCGAAGTTTAAAGGAATGTCGAGAAGCTCTGTAATCAAGATAAAGAATATTCTAGGGACAAACTTTCAAAATAAAAATTAACACAAACAGCTTATAAAACAACTGGAAATAAAAAGGATACCAATATTTCAATAAAGAAATGATATTGCTGTCTGTCTCATGATCCTGCATTATTGTGCAATGAGAAGGCGTTAACAGTCAGCCCTAGGTTCTCAGCTGAGCAGGTCATCATGTCTGCTCCTCCAGGGGCCCATTATGACAGTTCATAATGACCTCGGAGGGGATTGGGCAATGCTGAACTCCCAGATAGTGATGATATTTTGATTGTACAGCTTTTACTAATTTTCTTCATTTCATTAAAAAAAAATTACAAGGTCTTATTTTGATAAGTGTATATAAGGGTGTACACTTTTCCTTTTGCCCCAACTCCAACATAGCTGGCCAGGGCTCCGGTGCTGGCCAGATTGATAAATAAAGAAGAACAGATGGAATAAAAGATGAGCAAAGTTAGAATATTTCCAGACCTGCATGGGGTGTGGTGCATGGTTAATAAGAGAAAAAGAAGGAAGAAGGTTATAGAAGGCATTGGGATACATTTTTAAATGTTTGGAATAAAAATTAATATTAACTGAATGGTTTAAAAATTTTTTTATTATTATACTAATTTATTCCCAAAATCAGTTCCTTCCCATTTCCCCATCCCTCCCATCAAATTGTGTGAATCCATAATTAATCTTTCCCCTCCCCCGCACATACTTACCCCTCTGCTTTCACCCTGCACCCCCGCCTTTGGATCCTCCTACATGTTCTACAATAATGGTTTTATATAGTATTTGTCCTTATGGGACTGAGTTAGTTCCCTCAGCATAATGCTCCCCAGTCCCTTCTATGTTAGGTAATTATAAAATTATTGCTCCTGTGTGTTGTATAGTAGTCCATTGTATGAATGTACTGTAACTTCTCAATCCGTTCGACTGTGGTTGGACATCTGGGTTATTTCATGCAAAAATTGAGTTCTTCTGAACAAAGATTCTGGCCCCAAACATTTGGAGCCAATACTTCCAAGGACAGTCAGTGATGTGGAGTCTGGAACCAGACTCACTAGAGAGCAGGTGCTGTTGAGCAGGGCCAAAGAAACAGAAGATTTCTGAGCCACACAGAGGCCTGCGGGTTAGTGTTGTTTTGTTAGGTCTCATCCAGGTGGCTTTGATTCAAAGCAACATTATGTATAACAGACTTGATGGCACTGCCAACAACATGTATAACGGAGTGAAACCCTGCCAGCTCCTGAGCCATCTTCAGTCTCTGCTGTGCTTGTACCCTTTGTTTCAGTCACTGTATCAATAATACATCTTGTTGAGGGTCTCCCTCTCCTTCTACTTTTCCAAGCCTGCTATCTTTTTCCAGGAAGAGGTCTCTCCTGATAACATGCCCAAAGTATATGAGATGAAGTTTCATCATCTTTGCTTCTAAGAAGTACTTTGGCTTCACTTCTTCAAAGACAGGTTTTTTTTCTTTAGGTCCTTAATATGTATGTTCAATATTCTGACCACCACCCTAATTCAAAGGCATCAGCCTTTCTTTGGTCTTCTATATTCATTGACCAATTTTCACATGCATATGAAGCATGAAAATACCATGGCTTGGGCCAGCCACACCTTAGTTTTTTAAATGAATTTTTTTAACCACATTAAAAAGTCTTTATTTCGACCTCTTGCTGTCTAGTTGGAATTGTTCATAGCTGACCGTCTAACAGATTTTCAGAGGCTGTAAGTCAAATGAGAGAAGAATGCTCAACTTTATCCTTCAGAGCAGCTAGTGGATGAGTACTGCCTTGGGGTTGGCAGTACAACTTCTTACTCACTAGGCTACCAGAGCTCTCTTTAAAAAAAAGGCCTTAGGCAATGCATTGTCCCATCGAAATGCATCATTTGCTTTCTTGAAAGCAGTGTCCATTGATGTTGATTGTGGATCCATGTAAGATGATATAATAGACAACTTTATTCCCCCCCCCCTCTGTATATAATGATATTTGGAAGGAGGAGTAGGAGTTGCATCCACTTCCGTAATCACTTGCCTCTGGAAACCCTATGAACCTGGAGAGAGGATGAGAGACACCCAAGTGTTGAGGACTCTCCTTCATAGGGTCGCTATGAGTTGCCTGTGACTTGACGACACTTAACAACAACATATAATAATATTGCCTATTGGTGCAATGCTGAGGATTTTGGTTTTCTTGATGTTCAAGTGTAATCCATACTGAAAGCTTTGATCTTCA
Organism: Elephantulus edwardii; assembly: GCF_000299155.1. Classification (NCBI taxonomy): domain Eukaryota; kingdom Metazoa; phylum Chordata; class Mammalia; order Macroscelidea; family Macroscelididae; genus Elephantulus; species Elephantulus edwardii. Next base: position 2,225,461 of record NW_006399788.1, on the reverse strand, counting down.
GTGTTTCAAAGTCTTTGATTTTCAGTAAGCCATCTTGTGTCACCTGCATAATGTGAGCTGTTGAATCTTCCACTAAGGCTCAGACTTTCACCCAGAACAAGGGGATAGTGTATGATTTAAAAGGGGGGGAAAAGTGTGTGTTAAGATTGTATTCTTTCAATATTATTTGCTGAGCAAATAATCAAGACACTGGATTAAATAAAGAGGAATGTAGCATCAATATTGAAGGAAGATTCCTTTTAAGGTATAACAACAATGAATAGATTTTTTTCTTAAAAGAAATAAATTCTTGGGGAACCAAGATAGCAGTAGCAGGGAAAGTAGTGTGAGGAGCTGGAGGCATGACAAGCCACACTGAAACCTGCCACCATGGCCCTTCACAGCCCACAGTTTATCTATACCTAAGCAGTCAAACAGTTGACTACTGGTCTTCAAAAACATTATTATTGCAAAATATGGGTGAGCACCCGTGCTGTCATGACTCTGCGGGGCCGCAGTGGCCAGAGGCCATGGGTCCCCTAGCCTGGACCACGCTGCGGGTGCCAGGCCCCACAACCCGTGTGATTGAGCCCCCGCACAGCTAGTGGCTGTGGAAGCAAGCAACTTTATTCTTTTAGAGTAAGGCACATGAGGGAACGGCAGGGGTTGGGGGGCTTGGCGGTGCCATAGAGCCATGGGAGGTGAAGGACTACATACGAGAGAGTATTTCACTGTCAGTGAAGATTTCCTTGGATAGGTCAGAGGAGAAAAGAAGGTTCTCTACACGATGGATTGCTACAGTGACTGTAGCAAAGGGCTCGAGAGTGCCTTGCATTGTGGGGAAGGGATCGGTTGGGCAAGGACTAGATCTGTTGTTCATAGAATTGCTGCAAGCCATAGAGAGAGCTCTGTGGGCCTAGTGGATAGAAAATGATGGTACCAAACCAAAGGTGGGTAATTTTAATGTGCAGCCCTCAGGCCTGGTTTTGATTGTTTTTGGTCAAACATTCTTCTAAGTGGTATAGCACTGGTCTGTCCATTTGCTGTACAAAGGTAACTTGTGGTTGCTGTGAAGCTAAACACTGTGACACTGATGTGCCAAATGTGATAATGGTTACCCATGGTGGACAGTGATTAAAACAAGCTTGGAAGGAGGAGTGGCATCCAATTCTGAAACAGCTTGCCTCCAGAAACTCTATGAACTTAGAAAAACGATGAAAGTTATACAAGTATTTAACTCTTTCATTCATAGGGTCACTATGAGTTGTCTGTGACTCGATGACACTTAATAACAATAACAACAACAGATCCTGAACAGCAGATCTCCTGAATGCACGACATCTTTTGATGCCAAGAACTGTTTTGACTTAGGGTGCGTCTGGGTCTGTTTACCACTCTCATAGCCCCTTCTCCATTTGTAGACAGGGAGGGTAGTGATGCCTACTTTGAGTTGCAGTTGGACCACTTGTTGGAGGGGAGGGAGGTGGTGCTAGTGCTGGGGATGCTGTCCCTGCCTGTGATCTTCTGTGAGGCACAGGATCCAGACCTCGGAGAGGGCTTTGGTGAAGAGGAGAGCCACCAGGCCCCTGGGGAGAGCCCTCTGGCCCCTGGGATGTGCCATCTGGCCCCTGGGGAGTGATGCTTATCCACTGGGGAGAGCCACCCAGCCCCTGGGGAGTGCTGTCAGGTCACAGGTGAGTGCAATCTAGTGAATATGAGGAATTTTATCGAAGCCATTTTCTTCTACCTCCTTCTCCAGTACATCTGTAAGTAATACCTCCAAAGACCTTTTTTTTTTTGCAACTCACAAGTTTGTTCTCTCTAGGTTTGCTCCCTTTAATATTCTTTTCCTGTTCCTATTACTTTCCTTTCCTTTCCCCCTTTCCTAAGCTTAACACTGAGTCTTGTTCCAGACCTGAACCCTAAGGCCAGTTCTAGAGACAAAAGGGAAATATAACTGACAGCTAAGGAAGCGAAGGAGGATGGAGCCTTAGGGTTCAGCCATCCATCCCCACTGAACTCACCTTGGCAAACACTTTGCAGTCCAGAGGGCAGAAAACATGAGGAAAATATCTTCTAACTGAACAAGAAGGTATGCAGCTCTAACTGAGGACCACCAGCTCCCCTTCCTCCTTAGCATCAACGCCCCTGTTCAGCATGAAGAAGCCAGAGAGTCTGTGCCACATTCCCAAATGAAAAACTCATGCGTAAATAAGACAATTTCTTTGTTAAAAAAATAATGATCACCATTGGACTATGCTCACCATTACCCTGTCTCTTCTGGTCCCCACTGGATCTTTCTCATTTTCTTCACCCACTCCCTCCACCCACCAAATTGTGCAGCCCTGTGATTTCATCCCTACCCATCCTCACTCTTCTGCTCCCAACCCTCACCCCCTTGTGTCCCCATACATGTTTTTGACAATAAAAAAAATTGCAAAAAATATAATTCTTGTGCAGGACAAATACTTGGCCAACATGGATGAAGTTTTTAAAAATATAGTTCTACAGAGCCTTCTTCAGCAGCTTCATAATAATGACATATACATTTCCACTTGTAGGAAGGCTTTAGTGAACGCTTTCTTTCCTAGGAATCCCTGAGTTGTGCAGTTAACATGCTTGGCTGCTAACTGAAAAGTTGGAGGTTTGAGTCCACCCTGAAGTGCTTTGGAAGAAAAACCTGATGGGCTTGTGCAAAATTAACCCCTGGAAACCCTGGGAACAGTTATGTAGTTGCCATAAATACAAAACTACTTGATCAGAATTGTTTCTTGCCCCTAACGAAAATAACATCTGACAAACTTTGTGTACATTTGAGGACAGGAAAATCATTGTGAGATCATTTCCCAATGGGGATCCAACAGCCTCTGAGGTAACTTTTCTAACAGCCACACACACTGATTTTCATCAGCTGCTATGTTTCCTGGGCCTCTTAGCGTCCCTGAATGTTTAAGCCTTGGGATGATTAGTTCCTCAGAGGTCTGTAACTTCCTTGTTGCTATTGTTAGCACTGTACCACTGCACATTTTAGAGTCCACACCCACCTTGGAGGGAGAGGAGACTTGGGAAATGGGTCCTTAAAAACAATTTCCTTCCTAGTGTTCTTCATGTTCTTAGTAGTGGGCTTCCAGGAACAGATAAAGATCTCCCCAGACATGGACTGTTAGGGAGGAGAGATCTTATTTTGTAAAGTGCATATATTGTTAGACCTCACTAACTCGGATGCAGTGTACTGGGAGACTACTGTAGTTAGTCTTAATGAAGATTAGAAAGAACTCTAACTGCAGAGAAATAGTGCACATAGCATGGTAGGTTGGAGGTTCAAGCAGTGTTACAAGGGTGAAAATTCAATTCCATGTGTTGTCAAGAGTAAGGATATTTATAAGTATCCATCTACCAAGGCAATCAAACATCAATTCTTAATTATTCTTTGAAGTCTCAGAGAAGTTCTCTTGAACAGCATTTTTAGAATAGTGTTTTAGTTATTATGTTGTTGTTGTTGTTATGTGCCGTTGAGTCGCTTGTGACTCATAGCGACCCTATATACAACAGCCCTAAACTCCGCTCTGTCCTGTGCCAATTGCACTGTCTCTGACACTCCCATCCCAATTATCCCAGTCACTGAATCAATCCACCTCATAGAGGGCCTTCCTCTCCTGCGCTGTCCCTCCACCCTCCCAAGCATGATGTCCTTCTCCAAGGACCGGTTTCTCCTCACAACGTGTCCAAAGTATGTTAGATGAAGCCTCAGAATCCTTGCCTCCAAGGAGCCACCCGGTTTAACCCTTTCCAGGACGAATCTGTTTGTTTTCCTAGCAGTCCATGGTATTCTCAATACTCTTCTCCAGCACCACAGCTCAAAGGCATCAATTCTCCTTCTATCATCCTTGGTCATTGTCCAACTCTCTGGTGCATAACAAGTGATTGCGAAGACCATGGCCTGTATCAGACACACCTTAGTCTCCAGAGAGACACCATTGCTCTTCAGTACTTTGGAGAGGTCCCTAACAGCAGACTTTCCCATGGCAATGCGCCTTCTAATTTCCTGGCTGCTGGTGCCAAGACTGTTGACCGTGGAGCCGAGCAAACTAAAGCTGTGTACAATCTCAATCTCTTCACCATCCATCCTGATGCTGCCAATTGGTCCAGTGGTGAGAATCTTTGTCTTCTTGACATTGAGCCTCAATCTGAAAACCAGTTTTACATATTTCAGATTATATAATAACTAATTTTTTTAACCTAAAAAATTAGTTATTATACAATCTGAAATATGTAAAACTGGTTTTCATAAAGTATTTTTAAAAAAACCAAATTCGCCTTTCCGGCTGTGACCTCCGCATGCCAGCATGCCTCTCGCAAAGGATCTCCTTCATCCCTCTCCAGAAGAGGAGAAGAGGAAACACAAGAAGAAGCGCCTGGTGCAGAGCCCGAATTCCTACTTCATGGATGTGAAATGTCCAGGATGCTATAAAATCACCATGGTCTTCAGCCATGCACAAACAGTAGTTTTGTGTGTTGGCTGCTCCACTGTTCTCTGTCAGCCTACAGGAGGAAAAGCAAGGCTTACAGAAGGATGGTCTTTCAGACGGAAGCAGCATTAAGAAAAAAAAAATCAAGATGAAATTATCTCAATAAACAGAATTTTGGATAAAAAAAACCAAACCAAATTCTTCCACAAATATAGTCAGACCTCTCCTCAACTGGACTGAGTGCTGAGTTAGTTAGAATGAAATCAATCCGTACTTGAGTGCCACATGCCATGGAGGACACAGGAGTGTATAAGACTGGCTTCTTTAGGACAATATGTTCTCCTGTTGGGAAGAAGAGGAGGACAAGAGAAAAGTTACTTAGAACAAGAATACTTGAAATATTACTGAAAATCACAATTGTGGAAGATTTACCAATTGCCAAATGAAAAGACATAGACAATTTCTGCTGTTTAAAGGAAAAAGCAATATCTTTGGGAAAGGAAAGATTCTGTGGGAGCCATAAAGATTGTGTCTATTCTGTGAGGAAGGAATTGGAGCTCAGTGGGTAAAGCAGCTCAATATTAAAAATTTCAGGAAAAGATACAGAAGCCTTGAGCAAAACACAAAGCATGCTTAGGATGGTGAGGCAATAGGAAGAGGGAAGGATGGGAATGGCATGTCCATTCTGCAAGAAAGCAGCACCAGTCACATGGAAAGAAGTTTCAGGGGCAGAAATGCTAAGAGATAAGACAGGAAAGAAGACTCTTTAAGGTTAGAGTAAATTAGCTTTCAGTCTGTAAGTAGTAAGAAGGAAACATAATACAAATTATGGTTGACAAAGATTATTTTGGCAGAGTGATACAAGACAGAGGAATTCTTGGATGGGACAAACAGTTAACGTAACTATAAGGTTAGGGAGCTTTGGTGGCCTAGTGGTAGGAAACTGCTCTGCAAATCCAAAAGGCACATGGCTCAAATCCACCAGCTATTCTGTGGCACAAGGATGGGCAGTCTCTTCCCGTATGATTTACAGCCTCTGAAAACCCACTGGGGAGTCAGCTATGGGTTGGTTCTGACTTGATGGCACAAAATAACAACAACAACAACAACAACAACTTATGAATTTATAACCTTGTAAGGTTACAAGTTGGATTTACCTGATGCTCCGTAGAAAAAAGTCCTGGGGATCTACTTCTGGAAAAAAATAGCTCCTGAAGACCATAGGTGGGGCACAGTGCTACTCTGACACATGTGGGCTAGATTAGATTTGACAGCCACTAGTTTATACCTGAAGGAGCTGACAGGAGATGGGCATATAGGTGTGGATGGAGGAGACTGCTGCGGTAACCCAAATACGAGACAACCCGAGCCTGGTTACACTGCTATTATTGCCGTATCCTATTGTAGCTCGCAATCTCTGCTCCATTTCATTTTTGCAGCTAAGGCCTTTTCTCTCAAGAGCTGAAAGTGTTGCACAATCTAGTGGAACAGCTCCAGATGTCCTGGGGACTCTTTCAAAATCCTTGTCTTGGTTGGACAGAGGAAATAAGAAAATAGCAGGAGGAAAGCCAAGAAGCTGCCTCAAGCCCCGGAAAGTAAATGCCTCAAAGTAGTAAAGGGAAACAAGTCCCAGGGAGCTTTGAAGGAAGCGATTACTGTGGGAGCATTTACCAAAGCACCGATTAAGGGGGAAAAAGAGGTGTTTTTCTGTTTTACTAAGAATGAAGACATCCAGAGTAAGGATATATCTTCTCCATAATATGCAGAGGAAGTGGGTTAGAGAACGAATAGGCAGTTGGCCTGATTTTGTAAGCCTCACTTTTCTACTGGGGGAAAAAAATCACTTTCTATCCAAACAGGATATCTCTGGGTAGTTCTCTGAAAACCATTTCACAATTCACATTGTTGGGCCAAATGTTCCTAAAGTATATGACTATCCTTCCCCTGAGAGCCCTACTAAAGAATTTCATTATATTTGGCAATAATAAGACTAAAAAGCCAGAGATATGTTCTTTAGGTGAAAGAGGACCTAATGAAATTTTTTTTAAATCAATAAAACTATCTGTGCAGAGTGCCTGCCCAAGTCAAGAGAAAATCCAAATCAGCAGCAAGTATTATCTGCTCCATTCCCCGACTCCCCTCTGGAGTTTGTTATTTTAGCGCCCAAGATACAATCGTTCCTGACATGGAAGCTGGGTGGTTTCTAGAGTGTGGTCCTTTGTTGAGTCAGTGTTGCTCTACAGAAGACATTCATAATAGGAAGCTAGCTTGAAACTTGGATTCAACAAACAAGTGGGTCTATTGGAGCAACAACATTGCAACATCTTGTTGTATTATGCATCAAGTCATGTTCAGTTTGAGAAAGCTCTGTTTCTAGTAGTCACTGCTGAAGGCTCAAGTAACCCAATACATTCGGTATTAAGAGGTAAAGTAGGACCCTCTGGTAAGGACATTCCTCCTCATGGATCTATGATAAAACCTAAAGTCAGAGAATAGATCTTCTTTGGTTTGGGACAAATTCCCTAACTTCAAACTCATTGGCATCAAATTGGAACCAAAACATAGCTAACTCTCCAGTAGATTTTCAGAGGCTGTAAATTGCATGAGAGGAGATCATCTATCTTTTTCTTTGGAATCAGTGGTATATTCAAACCACCAACTGCCTACAGACTATGTCACCAAAATTTTGGTCTAGGAAGAGATAAAAATTGAATACAAGATACGTAGGTGAAAGCTCCTAGAGGTGAATCACAATACAACAACATTATTTTAAACTACTGCTACACCTTACAATATAGAGAAATTTTGTTTGATTAAACAGCATCATGACAATGAATAAGGGAAGAATTATTTGTTCTACTTGATAATTGAAATTAAAGGTATACTCGGAGGTTCAACATCTTGCTCAGGGTCATGTAACTAGTGAATTGTAGAATCAGAAGGCAAATTCCTGTCTTTCGGCTCCTACCTACAATGTTTTCTCAACAGGAACTTGAAAAATCTGTAAATTAATCTTCCCCTTCTCTGAGTTGAAACAATAAGATATGATAATTTAGAATAAAAGTTTCATTTGATTTTTCCAGTTGATAATCATAATTTATGATTAAAACGAAAAATCACCAGATTTTCCGTGACTTTCAATGCAAGCAGAAGAGGAAAGAAAAGGTGCTTTAAACTAAATTACACACAGGTTCATACATCATTTTTTGTAAGTTTTATTTGACTGGATGTTTACAAATCATTGATTTTTCAAAAAAACATTATTAAACATTGTATACATAAAGAACGGACAATCTCCTCCTGTGCAATTAATTGCCTCTGAAAACCCGCCGGAGGTACACAACAACAACAACAACAACATACATTAATTATCACTGATTAGCATAATCAGTTACAATGTCTAATTAAATCCTTATATGTTGTCTTTCCCTTTACCCAATTTCTTCCATTACTTTACTATCCTATTTTCTAGCAAAAATGATCTTTCAGCTCCCACCTCTTCACCTCAAACATAGAAATACACTTGACACCCTTTCAAAATCTATTACCTATCTGAAAGCTCATTTTCATGCCCCCACAGTTTCTAGACTTTGAAGGAGGAAAGGGTGACAGGAAAGACATGTAGCCACATCTCTAACTTTTATTACGAGTTTGCTGATTGCAGTTCTCCTTATGAGTTCTCTAAAGAGAGACTTTTAAAAAAACCAGCCTTGAAACACAAGTTCTAGTAATATAATCTTGAGAATAAACCCTTACCTGAAAAAACACTAGTCCAGATTTGTTATGTTGATATTTTATTTGAGTGATGTTTAGTTTTCCTTCAGAATCTGCAACTAGTAGAACTTAATTTTCAAATAATTTTTCTAATTATGGATCAGATTTTATGCAAGCAAGATTCTGCTGAAAATTATCCAAAAACGTTTGGAACAATATGTCAACAGAGAACTACCAGATGTGCAGGCTGGATTTAAAGGAGGTTGTGGTACTAGGGGTATTATAGCTAATGTTAGATGGATCTTGGCAGAAAGTGAAGAGTACAAGAAGAATGTGTATCTTTGCTTCATTGACTATGCAAAGGCTTTTGACTGTGTGGATCACAGCAAGCTATGGCTGACTCTGAGAAGAATGGGAATCCTAGAACATTTGAATGTGCTTATGCAAAACCTATACTTGAACCGAGAGGCAGTCATTAGAACAGAGCAGGGATTCACAACCAGCTTCAAAATTAGGAAGAGGGTCTGTCAGGGATGTATTCTGTCTCCATACCTTTTCAATCTGTATGCAGAACAGATCATCTGAGATGCTGGGCTGTATGAGGAGGAATGTGGCATCAGGATTGGTGGAAGAGTCATCAACAACCTGCATTATGTTGATGACACAACCCCTGCTTGCTGAAACTGAGGAGGACCTGAAGTGCTTGCTGCAGAAGGTCAAGGACTGCAACCTCCTATATGGATTGAAGCTCAGCATCAAGAAAACAAAGATTCTCACCACTGGGCCAATTGGCAGCATCAGTATGGATGGTGAAGAGATTGAGATAGTTAACAGTTTTAGTTTACTTGGTTCCACAGTCAACACTCTTGGTAACAGCAGCCAGGAACTCAGGAGATGAATTGTATTGGGAAAATCAGCTGTGAGGGACCTCTCAGGAGTACTGAAGACCAATGACGTCAGGCTGATCCAGGTGCACCTGATCCAGGCTATGGTCTTTGCAATTATGTGCTATCCATCGGAGAGTTGGACAGTGAATAGGGATGATGGAAAGAGAATTGATGCCTTTGAGCTGTGGTGCTGGATCATACCATGCACTGCTAGGAGAACAAACAGGTCTGTCCTAGAGAGGGTAAAGCTGGAATGCTCCTTGGAGTCAAGGATTCTGAGGCTTTGTCTGACATACTTTGGGCATGTTTCAAGGAGGGACTGGTCCTTGGAGAGGGACATCATTGTTAGGGAGAGTGGAGGGATGGTGCAGGAGCAGAAGACCCTCGATGAGATGGATCGATTCTGTGAGTAGAGTGGTGGGAATGAATGTGTTTGAGATGGAGAGACTGGCACAGGATAGAACAGTGTTTAGGGCTCTTGTACATAGGGTTGCTATGAGTTGCAAGCTACTCAATGGCATATAACAACAACAATATCTGGAATAAAAGAGGAAGAAGAAGATCCAGGAAATGGAGAAGGAGACAGATTGCAGGCCTTTTGTCTCCATGATTAGAAGAATTGAATGGTGCCCCACTATCATTTTTTAATATTTTGATCATGGACTCAGTGAATGAATTCTAATCAAAAAGAGGGAAAATGTGAAACAGAATTTAAAATTATTATAGAAGCTATATTTAGTGAACTCAGGAAGAAACTAGACTGAAGGAACACTTGAATCTATTGCCTTGAGACGATCTTTATGTCTGAACTAAAACTATTTTATCAAGTCATGTTTAAATCAAATATGTTTGTATTAACTAGTAAAAAATGTACATCTTGAACAATGCGCTCTTTAAAAAAATTTTTTCTGCAAGAAGTCAGACAACAGGAACAATAAAGTGTTAGGCCAAGAGGAGAAAGAAATCAAAAGAATGTGACAGCCTCACCCACCTGACTGAACCATAAACCACAAAGGGATGTCCCTCTCTACCCTTGGAATGTCTCTCCCTACCTTTTCCCCTCCCTGAAGGGATTGCTATAAAACCCCTCCCAAATATACCCACAGCCTGCCTTTCCAAAGAGCTCTCCTGGGAGCTCCCTTAATAAAGTTGCTTTTAAGCTTGCTTTCTTGTTCTCTGGTTCCTTTCTTGAGTCCTTGGCCTTACATCTGATGTGAATACCTAACATAAAGCAGAGAGGAAAAGCTTAAGGGGCAAAAAAAAATAAGTTAATTATGGTGAAAGAATATGGGTAAAGCTATGATGGTACAATCTGAAGAATCTGAGCAATGTCATTTTTTTTTTATTTTTTTTTTATTTTTAATTTTGACTGTGTGGATCACAGCAAGCTACGGCTGACTCTGAGAAGAATGGGAATCCTAGAACATTTGATTGTGGTTATGCAAAACCTATACTTGGACCTATACTTGTGAGAAATGTTGAATGAGTACTTATTTTGCCACATATAATGTTGTTGTTGTGTACCACTGAGTCAGAACCAATCTATAGCTAAAGTTTTAGGGAACTTTGGTGGCCTAGTGATAAAAAGCTACACTACAATCCCAAAGGCACCAGTTACTCTGTGGGAGAAGGACGGACAACCTCCTCCCGTGTCATTAACTGCCTCTGAAAACCTGCTGGGGATCAGTTGTGAAGTTGATTCTGATTTGAAGGCTCACAACAAATTTTGGCAAGCCAAAATTTTAGAAAACACAGCCACATAAATATTTCTGAAAGTTGGTGATGCTATGAATCCAACATATTTACAAAAGAAATCTAGGTGGTATCACAAGTAAATGGAATTACAATATATAATAAAGTTGGATCAGAGATTACAAACCATCCAGTTCAAAGTCTTTCAGTGTTTTCAATGTATATTCATTTTGACCAAGAGGTCTTGTCACTTAATTCTATACTAATTGGAAATTCAAAGTTAATGAAATGTTGTCATTAAAAATTGAAGAATAAAATATTAAAAAATGTGAAAGAAGAGGGCAGTGCTCTACTTTGTTTAGACTTCATTTTACTTTACCATTGAGTTTTTACTAATTTCTATTCCAACCTCAGCTTTATTTCACTGATAACGTTAGCCAGTCGGAAGAAAGTGATTTGTTGGGAAATGCATCCTAATAGAGATTTAAACTGAGGAAAACCTGAATTCTAAGTGGGATTATTTTCTTTAGCTTATAGCTTGCAGAAGGAAATAAATCCAACATTGATGCCTTTGAGCTATGATACTGGAAAAGATTATTGAATATACCATGGACTGCTAGGAAAACAAACAGGTTCATCCTAGAGAGAGTGAGACCGGGCTGCTCCTTTGAGGCAAGGATTCTGAAACTTCGCCTGACATACTTTGGACGTGTTGCAAAAAGGGACCAGTCCTTGGAGATGGACGTCATGCTTGGGAATGTGGAGGGACAGCACAAGAGGGGAAGACTCTTGATGAGATGGATTGATACAGTGACTGGGATAATCGGGATGGGTGTGTCAGAGACAATATGATTGGCATAGGATAGGGCAGGGTTTAGGGCTGTTGCACGTAGGGTTGATATGAGTCGCAGGTCACTTGATGGCACATAACAACAACAAGAACAACATCATCCTATTTTACCCCTTTCTGTGACTCCACCTTGAAATCAAGAGAGGTAATGGATATAAAAGTTACTTAGGGGAAAATAATGAAATAAATATGGCATGTTATTGTTGTTGATTGCTTTAGAATCGAGCACAACTCATAGTGACCCTATGACCAAAAGGCCTGAAGCTCCTCTTCAACTATTGACATTTATCAAAGTTTATAGAGTTTCTGAAGACCTGTTTATTATTCTTCTAGCAAAAAGAAATGAATAAATGATTATTACTTCAGTTTTGGTGACTACTCCCAACACGTTTGATTGCTCAGCTTTCTATTACCCTCCTGTTTCCTTTTTGCAGCTGCCAGTTATTCATGGCATCCTCTTTTCTGGATTTGGTTAAACTCCTAGAATGTAATAGAGAAGTTAGAAACTGGATAAATTCACTTCATGACAAGTCTAGGTGAATGAGAGGATGAACAGTGATGCTGGAGACCCAGGTGACACCTGTTCAAACAGAGCTGCACTGTGTCCTCTTTCCTACTTGGAAGCCCAGAGTAGCAATTAATGGTTGGTCACAGAGGAAAAGTCATAGCAGCATAAGAAACCTGTGGAATGCAGGAAGTCAGAGGAGAATGTTTTCATACAGTGGCAAAGACAGGTGAGGGGCGCTGGGCCTCTTGCAAAGTGGCTTTGTGTACATAGACCTGTAGGAGGAAATGTTCTCAAGAGAAGATAATTCCTACTGGAGACAACTTAGAAGTATTTACAGTGGCCAAATCTGGGATGACTGGAACTCAAGGAAGAAAATAAGAATTCTTAAACCTATATTAATATATAGGAACAAATATGTGTTACCATAGGATCAGTGCCCTGGTTTTCTCTCCTCAGCCAGCTAAAGAATTAAGCCAGGTTGAAAAGATTAGAGGAAGGGATGGTAGCAAAGCAAACTACCAAGGTGGCACAGTGCACAGCATTCTCAGAGGCCCTGAGGAGAGTCAGCTTTAGTGTACGGCATGAGAGCCTTTAGAGGCACCATGTTTGGTCTTGCCCAGAATAATCCCAGTGTAGGCTGAGGTTGCAGTGCTGAGCTGAGAGTGTGGCTGAGGATTTGCTGGAGTACAAGGCTGAGAAGAAAGGTGGGAGGAAAAAGTGAAAATAAAAGGCAGAGATTTAATAGGATAGGTATGTATGTCCCTAAAGAAATGGGTAGGTCCTCCCCAGTTTCCTCATCTGGGTGTACGTGTTGAGGCTAGACTCTGGGACGATGAGACAATGTCATCAAGAGTTCAAAGCTTGGTGGTTGTTGTTTTTACGTGCTGTGGAATTGAGTAGAACACAATAGCAACCCTCTAAACAGCATAATTGAACACTGTCCTTCCCTGTACCATCCTCACAATCTCTGACACATCCAAGACCATTGCCCTAGTCACTGTGTCAATCCACTTGGTCAAGGGTCTTCCTCTTTTTTGTCATCTCTCTACTTTCCTAAGGAATAGCCTCTGCTAGCAACAAACTTAGAATATGTGAGATGAAGATTTATCATCTTTGCCACCAAGGAGCAGTCTTGCTGCACTCTCTCCAAGACATATCTATTTGTTTTTTTGACAATCTATGAGATGTTCAGTGCTCTTCTCAAACACCACAGATCAAAGGTACCAGTTTGTCTTCTGTTATCCTTATTCGTTCATTGTCCAGCTCTCAGATGCACAGCAAGTATCTCAAAAGACCATAGCCTGAAGCAGGTGCACTTTAGTCCTCAAATTAACATCATTACTCTTCAGTAATTTGGAGAGGTCCCTGAAAGCTGAATTTCCTAATGCAATACATCTCCTGAGCTACTGACTGTTGGTGCCAAGTGTATTTTTAAAAATTTATTTTTATTTTATATCAGTTTGCATATAAAATCCATATACATTGTGTTTCATTCATTGGTAATGAATGTATTGAATGTAGATCCAAGCAAGATGAAGTAATTGACAATTTTAATCTTTTTCCCATCATTTATGATATTGCCTATTGATCCAGTGCTGAGAATTTTCATTTTCTTTTAGGTGGTTCTTATTCTAGTCCATTGCCTTTGATGTCACTCATGCACCCAAAACATTAAGTCCACACTGCTTCCTGGTCCTAATGGCTCACGAACTTCTTCCTCCCTTATCTCGTTCTAATCATAATACGTATATCTAAGTAAAGAGAGGAGAGAAGGCTCTTTTTATGGTAGAATTCTAACTAACAAATACAAAATAACTGATAGAACATCACCATTTTGCAAATAGAACAATAATTTTTAAAATAACCTTTTATGGTAGATTGATTGGGTGGAGGTTTCAGAGAACAGTTTAGTTCTCTATTCAACATTTCATAGACCTTTTGTGTGTTTTT
>NW_006399788.1:2191962-2211240 GCF_000299155.1 Elephantulus edwardii | reverse complement strand
AGAATACCCATTCATATGCCCCATTTAAATAGTTCTCTCACTCATCTGTTTCAATGCTGTATACTTCATTCCTACCCTCCTTTTGTTTTATAGCATTATTTGCAATTCCCACAAGGTCACATAACTTTTTTCTCCTTGTGCTTCCCATTTTGGCTCCTCCTTTCCTAACTCTTTCTGCCTTCTGAACTTTGTCCTTGGGCAAATGCTTTTCTTTTCTACTCAAATGGATGATTGTTCTAAGGAAAGCATATGGCTCTAGTGCTGTTCACCGCATAGACCAGGCTATTGTTTGGCTGAAAATGGAATGCTTCCATTGAGGTCAATTCCTTTCAAGGCCTAAAGGTGACTAAAGGCCATAAACTCAGGGATTCCACTAATCTTTACCAGACCGGTAAGCCTGGCCTTTTTTTTTTTCTTTTTTAATTCCTTTGCTATTTTATGACTTTTAAGTTTTATTTCACATTTTTTTCCCACTCTGTCCAAGATCTTCTAATTTAATTGCGTTCAGAGGGTCAGTAGTAGTAGTGTTGAGGCACCATCTGGTTCTCTTCTCAGGGTTGGAGAGACATGGTCCATTAATCCTTTGAACTAATTTTTTCCATGTGTCTTTGACTTTTCTTTCCTCTTCTTTGTTCCAGATGGGGAGAAACTAATAGTTGCACCTTAAAGAACTACTTAGTTTTTGAGAACACAGTGGTCCCTCACACAAGTCGTTGTTGAGTGCTGACTGAATGGGAACCAATCCATAGCTGACCTCCAGTGGCTTTCAGGGGCAGTAAATCACACAGGAAGAGATTGCCCATCTTTCTCCCTACGAGCAGCTGGTCAGTTCAAACAGTGATTTGGGGATTGCCGTGGAGCTTCTTAACAAACACTAGACCACTAGAACTCACTTGACACTCACAAATAGGATGCAGAATATTTTCTTTGGATTATGTTTTGTCAATTGATCAAGCAGTAATTATAGGCAAAAAATCATCATAGAGGTTAAAGTTAGCTGACAAGTGATAATGGAAATTATGGCTCTAAATGGTCTCAAAATATCCCTGCTAGGCTTCTGTTTGAAAGTGAAATGAGGGCTGTGAAAGCAGAACCCCAACAAGACGGACTGACATGGTGATGGCAGCACTGGTCTCGAGCATGCCAGAGATGGTGACAATGGCACAGGATAGAACAGGATTCAGATCTGTTGTTCATAGGGTCGCCATGAGGTGTATTCGACTCAATGGCACCTAACAACTACAAGTTCTGGTGGCTTAGTGGTAAGGAATGCACTATGAATGCAAAGATATAGTTTGAATCCACCAACCGCTTTGTGGGAGAAAGATAGGCAGTGTCCTCCATGCAATTTACTGCCTCTGAAAACCCACTGGAGGGTCAGCTATGGGTCGGTTCCCACTTGGTGGTACACAACAACAGCAGGGCCCTTTCTGCCTCAACAGTGACTCTACATCTGTACAAATTTCCGTTCGCTGACACCTGAAATTCTTTGGCAGAATGTGAAGCTTTGGTCCAGGAAATAGAGAAATACAGATGGGAAATACAAACTTGGGAAATTTGGACTTTTGATCTAGCTCCCAGTTTTTCTGTTTATCTTACCTTTGCAAGAGTCATTTGAAGGTTTTACTAGGTAAAGCGGGAAAATAAAAGTTGCTCTGCTGTCCCTGGAGAAACTTTGATGGTTTACTGACCTAATTTGTGAGAAGCTATGTGGTAGTCATGCAAGCTGATGATCAAAATGCCTTCAGTCCTGGGAGATGGAACATATTACAATTTAAATGAATATAATCAGTTAAGTGAGAAGGAGATTCGAGTATTGATTGCCACAGTTAGGGACACATTTGAACTATATTAGGATGTTTTTTTAAAAAGGCCTTGAATTGTTTGCAGATAAAAAAAAAATTTACATATTTTACAGGTGCTCTGTATGGAAAAACAACCCTGCAATGTGGTTGATCATTTCCCTCTGCATTCCATAAAACTTAGAAGAGAGACCAAGAAAACAAGATAAAAACTGAATTACCTTCAGCTTTTGGCTTTATGACTCTAATTCATTTTTACGAGGTACCAGGCAAGTTTCAAGTTTAACTCCCTGCAATAATTTGCTCATGAGGGAAGTAAGATGTGTCAAACAGAGACCAACCAAGAAACAGTAAACACACAATAATTTGAGCAAAGAACTACAGTGGGATAGTGAAGTAACTACTGACTAGTTGCAATAACTCACCAGCTAAATTAACTCATTGCTGTGGAGTTACAACCAACTCATAAATAATTCTCCATTGGATTTTTTGGACTTTACATCATATAGGAAGAGAATGGCTATTCTTCCCAGGAAGAGTAAAGAGAACCCTAAAGAACATATACTTTATAGTTAAAAGGATGACATGTAGGTCTTCTTGAGGGAGTAGCTTAGTTACTAAAAGTAAAAAGCTGGTAAAACTGGCAGGAAATCTACATTCTGGGGTGCTTTGGAAAACTGTCTATATGGGGGTTTTAGTCCTCCAATCTCACTTCAAATCTCTCTAAAGAGGTCCAGGAAGACTTCCCTGGGACCTATGGAAGCTGGGATTAAACATGCCAGTTACTGAAGAGCTGGGTGTTGGACAGATTGTGTTCTGTAAAAGCCTAGGAAAAAGGAACACATGGGAACCAGGAAGGGAAAACCCCTTTTCCAGCATGTTCCTTCAGCATCTTCTTCAAACAAAATTTAACGTTGTGCCAGCTGGAAAAGGAGAAATGTTTATAGGACAAGGAGACATTTGCATAGAGCAATGAAGGATGGATTTGGAGCTGGTACGCAATAAACTGGTAACTAATAGAATAAGGTGTTTTATAATAAATGTATTATGTTTTAACATTGTGACTTACTTGAGATGTGACCTCAGACAAGTTTCTCACCTTGAGCCTTATTTTTTAGAAATTATTTTTATTTTTTATTGGTTTGAATACAAAATTTGTATACATTGTATTTCATTTGTATACATTGTATTTCCCATACTCTTCCATTCACATTTTATTTTCACAGGACCATTCCTATTCATTGTGTTTTATAAAATTAATCACTATTGTTCCATGTCCATCCTTATCCTACCTTTTCAGATCCTCGCTGGACCATTAGGAGCCTTAACTTCTTAAGCTTACTAGGTGGAATCTTACATGCTTACTGAGAGGATCAAATAAGAAAAAAGATGAAAATTGTGTGTCATTAGTAATAGGTATTGTTGTTACTTGCTGTCCAGCAGCTTTTGCTTATGGTGATTTTATGTGTAACAGAATAGAATGCTACCTGGTCTCGTACCACCTTCATGACCATTGATATGTTTGAATCTATTGCTATAGCCATTGTTCATCTCTTTGAACATCTTCTCTTTCTTTGCTCTTCACGTTACTACATAGGATTCCTTTCTCAGTAATCAGTCCTGCTTGCTGAGATGTTCAAAGTGAGGTAGATCTTGGACAATATTCTGTTATCCACAGGGTTCTCATTGTCTGAGTTTTGGAAGTAGAATGACAAATTATTCCTTCTAGTCTGGAAGCTCCAGTGAAATCTCTCCATCATGAGTATCCCTAATGGCATTTGAAATACTGGTGGCATAGTATATAACATCATAACAACATACAATTCACCATAGATGGAATATGGGCTGTGGAGTATCAATGTAGACCAGTTTTGAAGAAGATGGTATCACCTTGGACAGAGTACCAGAAAGATGTTTAATTTTTTTTTTAATCTCCTGCACAGGCCGTTTGGATTGGATGGATCATACCACGTTAGGGATAACATTATGAAGAACAGTTCCAGAATATGTATTTTTACTTATTGAAAATTTGTACATGGATGAAGAAGATGCTATGTCAGCAGAAGAAAGAGATATTGCATGGCTTATAATTGGAGCTGTGTGGCATGGTTGTATCCTCCCACTTTATTTATTCCATCTGTATGTGCAAGCAAATAAGCCAAGAATCTAGACAATAAGAAGAGTGTGCCGTGAAGATTGAAGGAAGACTTATTAACAATCTGCAATATGCAGTTGAAAAAGCTTCCATTCAGAAAGGGAAAAGGACATGAGGCACAGGTACCGATGAAGGTCAGACTACAGCCTTTAGTGTGCATTACAAAAACTGGCTTACCTAAGCTGGTTACATTATGATAAAGGATGGAGAAATTGAATTTGTCAAGGATGCCTATCTATTTGCATCAATAACTAATGTCCATAGAAGCGGCAGTTAAGAAGTCAAATGACGTACGATATTGAGTAAATCTACAAAAAACAATCTTTACAAATCACTACATATGTAATTTTGGTGACTAAAGTGCACTTGATTCAAGCCATGATCTTTTCAAACTGTCTCTATGTACATGATCAACAGTGAACAGGGAAGGTAAAAGATCTTGAATATATAGTAGACTTCAAGAAGAATGCACAAATCTGCCTTGGATTAAAGGGCAAGCAGAATGCTCTTTAGAGTGAGAGTGGGAAGACTTTGCCTTGCTTTGGACATCCTATCAAAAAAAGACCAATCTTGGGGGAACCTAAGAAAAGAGGGGATCAATAATGTATATTGCATTGAAACAGATGAGGGAGAGAACTGTTTAAAAGGAATATAGGATTAGGTAATGTTTTCATGACAAGATTACAGAAAAAGGAAAGCATAGTAAAGTGGACTGTGGAATGGGGAGGGTTGTATAACAATGAAAGAATTATTTTTTTTTTTCAAAGAGAAAAAAGAACTGGGGGAAGGCATGGGCAAGGAAAACAATGTGCAATAATGAATGAAGGGGGAGAAGTTAAATGGAAAGAATATGCTGTAAAAAAGATATGTTGCATTAAAAATCATTAATTAAAAACTTTTAATAAAAATACCAATCGCTGGAAAATTTTCTCATATTTGAAATAAAATGGAGCTTAACTGCCAACCTAAAGGCAGGCAGTTTGAATCTATCAATTTCTCTGAGGATGAAAGATGGGTAATCTCCTTCCATGTGATTTATAGCCTCTAAGAACCATAGGAGCACCAGCTATGAGCCATTCCCAATTCAATGGCACGCATGACAACCCAACAAGTGAAAATGAGGGAATTTACACAATAGACTTAAATATACTAATTTTGAGGATTTCAAATGACCAGGAAATGTGCTTTTTTATACGTAAGGTTGCTGGGAGATGGAATCAACACCAAGGTAAATGTTATGTGCTGTTGTGTCTACCACGACTCATATTGACTCTACTCACAATAGCTTTGAATCTTGCTCTGTCCCGAGCCAATCTCATGTTTCTGACACCACACCTACCCTCATCACCAGTTACTGTGCTTATCCTTCTCATCCAGGGTCTTCCTCTCCTGTGCTGTCTCTCCACCCTTCCAAGCATGTGCTTCTCCTAGAACAGGTCCTTGTGGGCAACATGTCCAAAGTATGTGAGATGGAACTTCAAAAGCCTTGCCTCCAAAGGGCAACTTGGCTTCACCTTCTTTAAGACAAACCAGTTAGTTCTCTTGGCAGTCCATGGAAGCTCAATACTCTTCTCTAGCATCACAACTCAAAGGCATCGATTCTTCTTCTGTCATCTTTGGTTATTGTCTAGCTCTCTGTCTCTAGACAGACACTATTATTCTTTCGCAATCTGGAGAGGTCCCTGACAGCAAACCTTCCTATTCCAATTTGTCTTTTTATTTCTTTACTGCTTGTGCCAAGAGTGTTGATTGATTTAGCCAAACAAGCTCAAATTGTTAACAAGCTCAATCTCTTCTCCATCTATCATGGTGCTGTCATTTAGCCCATTGGAGAGAATCTTTGTTTTCTTGATATTGAGTTTCAATCCATATTGAAGGCTATAGTCCTTGATACTCTGAAGCAAATGCTTCAGGCCCTACTCAGTTTCAGCAAGCAAGGTTATGTTATCGGCATAACACAAGTTGTTGATGAGTCTTCCTCCAATCCTGATGCCACATTCCTGTTCATAAAGTCCATCCTTCCAATTAATTTATTCTGCATACAGATTGAAAGATATGGAGAAAGGGCACATCCCTGATGCACTTTTTTCCTGATTTTGAACTATACAGTGTGTTTCCTTGCTCCGTTCTGACCACTGCCTTCTGGTCCAAGTATAGGTTTCCCATAAGCACAATCAGGTGTTCTGGGATTCCCAAACTCTTCAGGTTTAGCCACAGTTTGTTGTGATCCACACAGTCAAATGTCTTTGCACAGTCAATGAAACAGAGACACTCCTCTGTACTGTCTGTTCTTAGCCAAGATCTATCTGAAATTGGTGATGATATCCCTAGTTCCATGGCCTCTTCTAAACCCAGCTTGTATTTCTTGTAATTCTCTATCAATGTACTGTTCTAATAATTTTTGGATGATCACCAGCAGGATTTTGCTTGTGTGTGCTGTTAGTGATATTGTTCAATAATTTTCAGACTCTGTCAGATCACCTGGTTTTTAAATGGGGATAAATATGGATCTCTTCCATTCAGTTGACCAGGTGATTGTCCTCTAGATTTCTTGGCACAGCTTGGTGCGTGCATCCAGGGCTCCAAGACAACTGACAACAACAACAACAACAACAACCTTATTACTTCATAAAATTGTCTTGAGAATTCAGTGAGATAATGCACTTAGAGTGTTTGCACTTATTAAATGCAGACTAGATGTTGATTATTGTTTTCACTCATGTTGTTACACTATTGCAAAGAAAAAGAATATTTTTACTCTGTGCGGATTTCCCTTCATTTACCAAGTGCTTACCATCTACATTCACTATGTGTTTCATTAAAGTCTATCTTAAGAAGCAGGTTGTTTCTCATTTTCTACCAGTTCAGTAATTGCTGCTATGGGACTTGTGTGCATTGTGGAATTCTGTGTATAGTTTTCTGTGCTATGGAGTCTGAAAAGTGGGGTTTCTGGATTAAATAATTTGGCATTTGACATTTTGTGCTCCCAAAAGGCTGTGTCAATTCTTTTTTTTTTTGTGTGTGTGTGTCAATTCTTACTTCTCCCTAGAATAAAAGTACATTTTTAGAGTTCACAAGTATGTTATGTAAAGAACACATTTGTCTTAGAAAAAGCATTCAAAATCAATAAATATGTTGATTTAATGAAAAATAAAATTGGTGAGATATAATTCTATCAGACGTGCTGTTCCTTGGGAGAACTGCTCTTCACTTTTGCTCAACACCAGAAAACTCATAAATTTTAACTTGAATTATGACCATTCTAAAATCAGTCCATTTTTTTCTCTCCAGCTCCCTTAACTCTCATTTTATTGTCTATGAATTCTAAACATTTAACTTCTAACTAACAAAACTTTTCCCAATAAAATTTTGTGGCATGATTTTATCAAAACATTTTTTTTGGGGGGATGGAAATATTGAGGTTTTTCTCTGCTTATTTAAAAAATATGAAGAACGCCAACCACAAAGTAACAATTCCTTTGTAAGAAGTGCATGTGGAAGCAAATTTAGGACATTCCACTCTGGGCATCACTGGCTTCATGCTTCCTTTTTTTCCCCCCCCCTAGCAGATACCAGGTGAGGTGGTGCCAAGTGGAGTGGTTAGGGGCTTGATCAGAGTCCATTGTGTCTGTACTTAAATTGTCTGGCCTCTTAAATTGTTGCCCTGATTTTGTCCTTTGCCCTTCAATTCCTGTCGCAAAGAGATTCTCAGGCTTGGTTTGTTGACATTTTGGGTTTGATAATTCTTTTGTGGCAGGGGCTGTTTTATCCATTGGTGTTTAGAAACATCCTTGGCCAGTATTTGCTAGGTGTCAGAGATGGCAACTCAAAATGTCTCCAAATGTTGCCAAATGTCCCCTGGAAGCAAAACTACCCTAGCTGAGAATCACTGAAAGCTGTCAAAAATATTCTTAAAGCAAACCTTTGACCAGGTTACATGAATTCCACATTCTTATACGACACTCAAGAGTCTTCGACAGCCTGAACAATTTCCTACTGTACGCCTCAGTTGTAACAGTTCATCCTTTGGCTTCCCAGGAATCCCCTTTGCTGTAGTCTTCTCTAGTGCAGTTCCATTCTCCATCAGCCGTAGGAAATGACTCAACACCAACCACTAGATTTTTTCTTCCTTTCACATAATCTGGAAGCGTAAGTGGGCCATCTTCCAGTTGATCAACCTTCCACTGTACCTATTTAGAAAAATCAAGAAAAGCAGAAGGACGTTTTATTTCTTTCAACTCAAATATTTATACTCTGTCTCTTTTTGTCTTATTCTATTAGCAGTTAGAAAATTGGCCATGGGAAATTTAGCCGTTTATTTCTTGGGAACTCCAAGGATGAGCTGTTACAAGTGAAATGTACTGCAGGAAAATATTCAGGTTGTTGAAGAGTCTTGAGTGTTCCAGTAAAGAAGGTGGCTGGCCTTCATTTGTTCTAGTGAAAGGTTTGTTTCAGGAAGATTCCTAAGAGCTAGCAGCAATTCTCAGGTAGGCCAGTTTTGCTTCCTGGGAACATAATTTTAGGTTACATAATATGACTCTTTTGAGTGGGGTAGAGCTCCCCGATTAAAACAAGCTTGGAAGGAGGAGTGGCATCCACTTCCATAACAGCTTGCCTCTGGAAACCCTATGAACCTGGAGAGAGGATGAGAGACACCCAAGCGTTGAGGACTCTCCTTCATAGGGTCGCTATGAGTCGCCTGGGACTCGACGGCACTTAACAACAATATGACTCTTTTAAGTTAGTTGAATTAATTTAATTATATTTAGTTTAGAGTACTTTTGATGTCATTAAATAATCTGGAAGTATATATTACACTGGATCTTCCAAGTGAATATTAAATCAGGTAAGAATTTTATGTGAGTAGTTTCACAAACAGAAACAACTGAAAGTCAAGGTATATATCTGCATAACAAGTGGTAAATGTCTTTTTATAAGATTAATATTACTATTATAAAACTTACAAATGTTAAAAACTTTTAAAATATTTTTTTTAGCTTGAAAATATAAATTTAAAAATTGAAACCACCTAAGATGCTTATGAAGAAAATGAGAGAATTTTGTTAGCCATACAATTGTGTATAGGAAGCAAAACCCAAGAACCATGAAATGAAAATATTGATAATCATATTTAATACAAATTTCTAATTATAACGATTACCATGCTGTTGCTGTTATATACTGTTGAGTTGGAACTTACTCATAGCTGACCATCCAGGGTTTTTTTTCAAAGGCTATAAATCACGTAGAAAGAAATAGTCCATAATTCTCCTGTGGAGCACCTTGTGGATTTGAACCATATGCTTTTGAGTAGGCAGCACAATTCCTTACCACTAGGCCACCAGTTGTTGTTGTTATGTGCCGTCGAGTCATTTGTGACTCATAGCAACCCTATGTACAACAGCCCTAAACCGTGCTCTATTCTGTGCCAATCTCATTGCCCCTGACACACCCATCCTGAGTACCCCAGTCACTGAATCAATCCACCTCATAGAGGGTCTTCCCCTCCTGTACTGTCCCCCTACTCTACCCAGCATGATGTCCCTCTCCAAAGACTTGTCTCTCCTTACAACATGTCCAAAGTATGTCAGACGAAGCCCCAGAATCCTTGCCTCCAAGGAGCAGCCTGGTTTAACCCTCTCTAGGATGAATCTGTTTGTTTTCTTGGCAGTCCATGGTACATTCAATACTCTTCTCCAGCACCACAGCTCAAAGGCGTCAATTCTCCTTCTGTCCTCCCTAGTCATTGTCCAACTCTCTGATGCATAACAAGTGATTGCAAAAACCATGGCCTGTATCAGGCGGACCTTAGTCTCCAGAGAGACACTGTTGCTCTTGAGTATTTTGGAGAGGTCCCTAACCGCAGACTTTCCCATCGCAATACGTTTTTTGATTTCCTGGCTACTGGTGCCAAGAGTGTTGACCATGGAGCTGAGCAAACTGAAGCTGTGAACACTCTCAATCTCTTCGTCATCCATCCTGATGCTACCGATTGGTCCAGTGGTGAGAATTTTTGTCTTCTTGACATTGCGCCTCAGAGCGCCCTTAATAAATACCATAACAATTTCAAAAGTAAAAAATAGGTGAACCATAATGATCGATACTGGTTGAAATGGAGTGATTTACACAATACATCTGGAGGGGAAAAGAAAGTGTAGTAACACTGTCCATTCATGTGTGCCTCTCTCTCTCTCTTTCTCTGTCTGTGTTTGTGTAAAATATTTCTGGAAAACTAGATAAAAATTATAGAGTTAGTTTTTGAGAGCAAAATGGCTGGGAGTTCAATGAGGTGGGGGAGTTATCTTTTTTGTACATACTTGAGTTCCATTGACTTAAAAAATACATGTTTTCTTTTATTTTATTTCAAATAACAAAGGCTTGATGAAACTTTGTGACTACTATTGCCCACAGTGACATCAATCTCATCTGTGTCAATATAGTCCAGCCCACTTCATCTCTCAATCAAGTCACCTGATGTGAGTCCTAAACATGATTTTATTCTTGTTATTCTCTTGCCATGTAACTGTCCATATATCTCTGTTCTCCTCTATTAAATTTGTAAATGCTTTAAACTTCTTCGCATTTCCTATGTGTAAAAAGAGCAAAGGAAGCATAAAGATGGCCATATCTGACCTCTATCAATTCCACTATGGGAAACTGTCCTTATTGACAGCATAGACAACACGAAACCAGTTCCCATGAGATAGGGCATGTTCCATACACTCCCACACCTCTTTCTATTGATCCCAAGACTAACATTACTGCTCTACTGGGTCAGAAATCCATTACAATAGCTTACAGACCACACAGAACCATATTAGGGAGGTTAAAAGCCTAAAATTCAGGTTGACAGCGATACAACCACTCATTCACGACAGCTTCTAAAATGTGATCACAGGCACCTCAGCCTGATGACTTCAGGAAAGTGTTATAATATAGCCCTTGTTATTGTTGGGTACCTTTGAGTCAGAACTTACCCATAACTGACACTCTGGTGGATTTTCAGAGGCAGCTTATCACATGGGAAGGAGTTTCTTATATTTTTTTTTCCCTGTGGAGCAGCTGGTGGATTTGAACACAACCTCTTGCTACTAGGTCAGAAGAGCTCCCTTAGTCCAGCTAATTATGGCTATCCCTCACCCACATTTATTCCTCAAAAAAACTTGGGCAAACATCTCCTATCTCTGGTTCCATGGAGAAGTAGTCCCACAGTTGACTCAGACTCATGTCAGGTCTCTGTTTCTCGTCAGTGGTCATGGCCACTGTTGCTGTAGGTCTAGCTGGTGTAAGAATCTCTGTCTCTGAATGGTGCACAATGCATAACTGCTACTTCTTTAGTAGTAGTAATGGTAGAATTAGAGGTTCTCTAATTCTGCTGCTGAATCCACTCAATAGTCAGACTAGCCAATCTCTTTATGGATAGACTGACACATCTGACTTGCGTGTTTCCATCTATCAACAAGACAAAGTCAAACTCAATGGTTAGCAAAGCCATTTTGAACAATAAACCTTAACACCATACTATGGTACTGTTAGTGAACACAATGGGTTCTTTTTTAGTTGCTTGCTAATAGGACATATGGATTGAAGTATAGGTTTTGCATAAGCAGAATCAAGTGATCTGGTATGACTCATAGCAACACTAAGAACAAAAGATCTGTACCCTGTTCTGTTCTACGAGTTATACTCAACTGTATGGCACCTGACAACAACAACAACAACTGAGAGTGTTGATTGTGGAGCCAAGCAAGCTGAATCTGTTAATAATCTCAATCTCTTCATCGTTTATCATGTTGCTGTCAATTGGCCCAGTAGTAAGTAGCTTTGTTTTCTTGATGCTGAGCTTCAATCCGTATTGAAGGCTGCAGTCCTTGACCATCTGTAGCAAATGCCTCAGGTCCTCCTCAGTTTTGGTAAGCAAGGTTGTGTCATCTGCACCAGGGACATTATAGCTAATGTTAGATGGCTTGTCAGTTGGAGTTATTTGATGCTACTGATAAAAATCCTAAGAAAGAAAAAGACCTCAAATGATAAACTCAATAAATTGTGACCTTGTATTAATCAGAATTATTGCATTAGATTGAAATGATTAAATACTTTATATTTTATGACTACTAGGCATTAAGAAACTAGAAATTAATTTATCCTCAAATAAAGCTTAGAAGAAAAAAAATGGTAGGAATAAATGAGGACTAGAAACAAATGAAACAGAGAGCCAAGGGAAGGAGTGGAAAGAATGCTGTTATATCAAGAGGGTTTTCGTCAATGTCATAAAATATGTGTAAATTGTTGGATAAAAAACTGTTTTCTTCTATAACCTTTCACCCAAATGGTGACAAAAAAGTTCAAGAAAAAAATAGAGAGACTAGGAATTTAAATTGTCAACAGGAAAATAGAACTTAAGCAATGGAAATAATCTTGCCACTCTGGATAAAAAATCAAGGCCAGAGAAGTGAATCACCCAAATTATCCAATAATTAAGAGCAGAATTATGACTATAACATAGGTCTTTCAGATCAACAACAATTTGAGAAAATAGTCAAAGGACACGTATATGACATAATTAAAAATCAGTTGTGAGAGCATTATAAGGTACTATCCTAAAACCAAATATTTTACATTTCTTTAATTTTCTCCAGCTCATAAAACTAATTTTCTTCTGTTATCTCATAGCTTTCCAGTTTTACATATTTATGAGAAAGACCTAATATGCCTTGAAAAGTACAGGAATCTGGGTAATTTGTTGTATGTGTGTCTTTAATAATTAATTCAGACATAGTTATAATAAAGCAACTTTATGAAACCTTGCTTTACCTCTTTCACCCTGAAACCTGCAAAGAAAGTAAAATATATATTCTTATTATCCTATTGTAGACAAGAAAGCAGAGACTCACTGGGTTCAAGTAATTTCTTGTTAATCATTGAAAAGTAAAACAGTAACATCATTGTTGTGAGGTTCTGTGGAGTTGGTCGCTGATTCAGAGTGATACCATGTGGGTCAGAGTAGATCTGCTCTGTGAGGTTTTACATTTGTAATCTTTATGGAAATGCTTCACCAAACTTATTTTCTGCTGATCTGCTGAATGGGGTTGAACTACAAACTTTAGGTTAGTGTTGTTGTTGTTGTTGTCATGTGCCGTCGAGTCGCCTACGACTCATAGCGACCCTATGTACAACAGCCCTAAACTCCGCTCTGTCCTGTGCCAATCGCACTGTCTCTGACACTCCCATCCCAATTATCCCAGTCACTGAATCAATCCACCTCATAGAGGGCCTTCCTCTCCTGCACTGTCCCTCCACCCTCCCAAGCATGATGTCCCTCTCCAAGGACCGGTCTCTCCTCACTACATGTCCGAAGTAAGTTAGAAGGAGCCTCAGAATCCTTGCCTCCAAGGAGCCACCCGGTTTAACCCTTTCCAGGACGAATCTGTTTGTTTTCCTAGCAGTCCATGGTATTCTCAATACTCTTCTCCAGCACCACAGCTCAAAGGCATCAGTTCTCCTTCTATGCTCCTTGGTCATTGTCCAACTCTCTGATGCATAACAGGTGATTGCGAAGACCATGGCCTGTATCAGACGCACCTTAGTCTCCAGAGAGACACCACTGCTCTTCAGCACTCTGGAGAGGTCCCTAACAGCAGACTTTCCCATGGCAATGCACCTTTTAATTTCCTGGCTGCTGGTGCCAAGACTGTTGACTATGGAGCCAAGCAAACTAAAGCTGTGTACAATCTCAATCTCTTCACCATCCATCCTGATGCTGCCAATTGGTCCAGTGGTGAGAATCTTTGTCTTCTTGACATTGAGCCTCAATCCATATTGCAGGCTGCAGTCCTTGACACTCTGCAGCAGGTGCTTCAGGTCCTCCTCAGTTTCAGCAAGCAGGGTTGTGTCATCCGCATAACGCAGATTGTTGATAAATCGTCCATCAATCCTGACCCCACATTTCTCCTCATAGAGCCCAGCCTCCCGGATAATCTGTTCTGCATATAGGTTCTGCATAGGTTAGTAGCTTATCCAAATCCACTTCTGCCACCCAGATTCCTTGTCAATCTCAGGTTCAAATATGATCTTCCCCCTGTTTTTTCTTTTCCCCTATAATTTTCTTTTTTCTCCCCTATTTTTTCTTTTCTCCTATAATTTTCTTTTTTGCAATCTATTTCATAATAATTAGATCATCAAGTAGAGAGGAAAATATTTTTGAATTTATGAATTCTAGAATGCTAGCATTTATGAATGCTAGAATATCCTCCTCTTATTTGAAGTCATCATTGATAATCTGTTCTTTTGGATGAAACCCTATTCTCTGTGTCATGTGGAATAAAGTTGACAGTTTGCATAAAGTCTACTCAACTGTTCCCATTTTAGAATGAAACTATGGGAGAAAAAATGAAAAGGGAGATTTTGTAAGTCAGGAAGTTAATCCTGGTCTGTCACTGAAGTGCTGTAGGAATCATATTTTTACATCTAGAAGGTTCTTCCTAACATTATGTGGGAGGAGGAAGCAATTATATGACTCATGCTGCTACTTGTCTCTAAAAGGGAAAAAATAATTCAAGGAGAAAAGGGGAAGGGGTAGGGGAAGTATCATCAGCTTACACATGTCCACTATAAATTAGGACAGAGGTCACAGGTTAGACTTTTCAGGATTACTCAGAATGGAGGACATTATATTTCTCAC
Organism: Elephantulus edwardii; assembly: GCF_000299155.1. Lineage (NCBI taxonomy): Eukaryota > Metazoa > Chordata > Mammalia > Macroscelidea > Macroscelididae > Elephantulus > Elephantulus edwardii. The sequence goes on along the minus strand of NW_006399788.1, from coordinate 2,196,602 downwards.
CCTATCCACCTACCTCCCCAGCCTGCCCAAGGAAACTCTCCTTGCCCTTCTTTTGTAACTTTCAAGTGTACCAAATTTTAGATACTCACAACCTTTGGGAATTATGTTTTTGAGGGCCAATTTTTATTTAAATATAATATTTTATTTTAATGTTGACTTTAAGACTAACATAAGATATTTTTTATGTTTTGGAGAAAAAGAACTTGAAAATCTATCTTTGCCACCTCTTGTAAAAACTACAGTGAGCATATTTCAACTTTTTCAATGACTATCATCACTAGAAATGTCACTGTGAAAAAAAAATGAAATAAGATTCCACTATACATTTGAAATCACAGAGATGACCTTTTGGTCTCTAAACTAAAACTAAATAGTCTATGATACAACTATTATGGAAAATGATAAGGGACATCTTTAAAAAAATGGGAAATAGAAATATCATGTAGTTGTTAAGTATAATAAAGTTGACTATGACTCATATAGACCCTATGAAAAAAACAAATCTTAACCTTAGTCTAGAAATGTCACTGTTGCTGTTATATACTATTGAGTCAGAGTGGACCCATAGCTGACCCTCTAACAAGTTTTCAGAGATAAACTACATGGGAGGAGATTGTCTGTCTCATCCACAGAGCAACTGGGAGATTAAAACTGTGTGCCTTTAGGTTGGTAGTGCATGTTCTTACTGCTAAGCCACCTGTTGCTCCCTAGAAGGCATACATTCTAGAGAAATAAGAATAACAATACAATAACAATACACACACTCATACTCATCATATCTTTGTTGTTGTTAGATGCTGTTGAGTTGAGTACGACACATAGCAACAGCTGACCTGAACCTTGCCATGTTCTATGCCATCCTTCTCATCTCTCACACACTAGAACCCACTGCTAAAGCCACCATTGCAACCTATCTCACTGTTTTTCCCCTCTTTTCTTTGCTGACCCTCCATCTTTCCAAGCATGATATTCCTTTCCAAGGAATATCCTGCCTATCTACATGTCCAAAGTATGAAAGATAAAGAGTTTGACCATCTTTGCCTCCAAGGAGCATTCTGGCTACTCTTTTCCCATGATATATCTGTTTGTTCTTTTGACAGTCCATGGAATATTCAGTACTCTCCTCCAGCCCTAGAGCTCAAATGCATAAATTCCTCTTTTGTCATCCTTACTCATTATCCAGCCCTCTGATGAGTAGCAGGCCATTGAGAAGACCATGGCCTGAGTTAAATACATCCTAGCCTTCAAACTAGCTTTGTTAACAACAGCAAAATGCTATAAATAACCTAAATTACCATCTATAGATGAATGGATAATCAAACTATGATTGTACAGTATTTAATTTAAATAACAGGATATCATACAGCATTAAAGAATAATAATGAATCTCTGAAACACCTTGTAATATAGATGAACCTAGAGGACATTATGTTGACTGTAATAAGTAAATCACAAAAGGACAGACATGAGACTACTTAGAAAAATAAAAGATGTTCGCACCAAAAGACGTTGACGGATATCTGGAGTAGAAGGTAAAAGGGGGGTAAATCACTAAATTGAGAATTGATGTGTATTAACTTGGATGAAGGAAAAGGCAATTTAGTTCATTAAGAATATATTCTATGTTGCAAAGAGATGGAAATAACCAAAGTGCCCATCAACAAATTAATGGAAAGAGAAGCTGTGGTATATTTACATAATGGAATAATATGAGGCACTGAAAAACAAGGAACTCATGAAATATTATACAAAATGTGTGAACCTGGAAGACAGCATGCTGAGTGAAATATCTCAGCCACAAAAGGACAAATATCACATAATTCCACTGTTATAAAACAGGACTGACTTGGGGGTTTGAGGGGAAAATGAGAAAAGAGGGGATAAATAATGTATACTATATTGAAACAGACGAGAGAAAGAACTGCTTAAAAGGAATATATGATTAGCTATTATTTACATGACAACAATCCAGAATAAAAGCTACATAGTAAAGTGGACTGGGGGAGGGAATTGTACAAAATAAAAGAATTTCTTTCAAAGAGAGAAAAACTGCTGGCGAGGGTGGGAGGCAGAGAAAAATGGGCAGCAATGAATGAATGGAAATCCAAGTTGTCTATGAATTTTCACTAAAATCTCAATTAAAAAAAAAAGACTGGAGATTATAGCCTTCAATAGGAATTAAGTCTTAACAACAAGGAAAAAAAATCTTCACCAGTGGCCCAAAAGGCAACATTATAATAAAGAAAAGATTAAAGTTGTCAATGCTTTAATTTTACTTGGTTTCACAATCTATACCCTTGATGTTGTTGTTATGTGCCATCAAGTCACCTGCGACTCATAGTGACCCTATGTACCATAGCCCTATACCCTGCTCTATCCTTTACCAATCTTATTCTCTCTGATACATCTACCCCCACTAATCTGGTCACTAAATCAATCCATTTCATTGAGGGTCTTCCACTCCTGTGCTGTCCCTCCACCCTCCCAAGAATGACATCCTTCTCCAAGGACTGGTCCTTTCTTGTAATATGTCCAAAGAATGCCCAGAGCTATTGATAAGGTCAAGATTTTGATTTGGACTTTTAACTCCTGAACTTGGGAAAATAAAATTCTGGAGGGATTGCATAAGAATGAAAACAATTTTTCTTTTACTTTTCAAAATGAAGCCTGCATAGTGGAGTGGACTTGTTGGGAGGGATTGTATAACAGTGAAAGAATTTTTCTTTTACTTTCAAAGAGAAGAGCGAACTAGGGGTAGAGTTTGGGCAGGGAGAAAAGTGCAACAATGAATGAATGGAAATCCAAAGTCTCTGTAAACTCATTAAAATGTTTTTCTTTTTTTCCCTATAATTATATTTTATTAATTTTCATAAACATTTACAGAGATTTTGGGTTTCCATTCATTCATTGTTGCACTATTCTCTCTACCCTCCTCCCAGTTTGTTCTTGTCCAAATGCCACAGTGCTTGTCAAAGCCAGTTCTGATTAATCTTCTTTGTCAGTGTGTCCTTTGCCATTCCCTATCACTCCTCCCTGAGAGAGACTCCACCTTGAGTCATAAGGAAAAGGGGATGGCGTATTCTCTTAGCTACTTCCTGCTGAAAAGGGACGCTGTAGGTTTCAGGGTGAAGATCTTCTCTCACTACTCTAAAGGGCCCCTTTGGCAGTAGGAAACACATAGACTATTATGGAGATTGATTTTGGAATTTAGATGCACTCTTATTGATTGTGCTTGGCCGTACGTTCATATCCTTGAAGATGTATCATGGGAGTGTTGCAACCTAGAAGACACAAATTTGACTAACATAAACTCATTAAAATTAATTAAGAAAAAAGAATGAAATAAAAAAGTTCCTTGAAATAAATGATAATGGGAATACAACTTGCCAAAATCTCTGGAACACAGCTAAGGCAGTCCTCCAGTTCATAGCAATAGGCACACAAATAAAAAAAGAAGAAAGAAGTATCAGTGATCTAACCCAACTCTTTCAGCAAATAGAAAAAGAACACAATCTGATCCTATATCCTCTACAAAAAAAGAAATTATAAGGACAAGAGCTGAAATCAATGAGATAGAAAACAGTAAAAGCAATTGAAATGATCATTAAGACCAGGAGATAAGGTTTTCGAGAGGTCCAATAGAATTGATAAACCACTGACTGGTAACTTAACAAAAGAAGAAAGAGAAATCACAAATAACTTGATTAAGAAATGGTAGAGGTGAAATCACAGCAGAATTGGAGAAAATTAAATCGATAATATCAGAATACTTTGAAAAGCTATACTCTGATAAATAAAAAAACCTAGAGGAAATGGAAAAATTATTTGAAATACATCCCCTACCCAGACTGACAAGGACAGATATAGAACACTTGAACAGTTCCATGACAAAAGAAGAAATTGAAAATCTCATAAAAAGACTTCCCCATAAGAAAAGTCACTAACCAGATGGCTTCATAGCTGAATTTACCGAACATTCAGAGAGGATTTAGTGTCAATTCTACTTAAAATATTCCAAAAAATTGCAAAAGAAGCAACATTTCCAGAGTCATTCTATGAAGCCAGCATAACCCTATTACCAAAACCAGGCAAAGATATTCATAAGAAAGAAAACTACAGACCAATATCTCTCATGAACATAGATGCAAAAACTCTTAACAATAACATATCCAGTAGAATCCAAAAGCACATAAAAAATTAAGTTCATCGTGACCAAGGGGGATTCATAACAAGTATGTAAGGATGGTGCAACATAAGAAAAACAATCAATGCAATTCATTATATTAAAAAGTAAATAACAGCCCATCAACAAACGAATGGATAGAGAAGCTGTGGTATATTCACACAATGGAATACTACGCTGCATTGAAAAACAAGGAACTCATGAAATATTATTTAAAATGTGTGACCCTGGAGGACATTATGGTGAGTAAAATATCTCAGTCACAAAAGGACAAATACTGCATGGTGCCACCGTTGTAGAAAGTGACTGACCGTCAGGGTTGGGGTAAGACTGAGAAAAACTGGATAGATTATGTATACTGAATTGAAACAGATGAGGGAAAGAACAGTTTAAAAGTGATATATGATAGCATATTATGATTATCACAGGAATCCAGAATTAAGGTTGCATTTGGGGT
>NW_006399788.1:2180452-2191862 GCF_000299155.1 Elephantulus edwardii | reverse complement strand
ATATTATGATTATCACAGGAATCCAGAATTAAGGTTGCATAGAGGAATGCATTTGGGGTGGGGCGGGGGTGCAAGGGTGGGGGCAGGGGAATTGTATACCAACGAAGAAATTTGTCTTTTGCTTTTCAAAGAGAGGAGTGGGGTAAAGAAAAAAGTGCAATGAATAAATGAAAATCCAAAATCTCTGTAAATGTTCATTAAAATGAATAAAATAAAATTTAAAAAATCTAAAAAAGAAGCTGGAACTATTTATTTTCAATAAAACAAGGAAATTAATATTAAAAAAAGTAAATAACAAGAACCATATGATCCTAGCAATTGATACAGAAAAGTCATTTGACAATTCCAATACCCCTTCCTGATAAGGACACTCAGCAAAATTGAAATAGAAGAAAATTTCCTCAACATACTAAAAAGTATATATGCAAAATCAAGAACCAACCTCATTCTCAATGGAGAAAACATTTTCCTTACAAACAGGGACCAGACAAGGAAGTCCAATGCCACCACTTCTATTCAATATTGTATTGGAAGTGCTTGCTAGGGCAATATGACAAGAGAAGGAAATAAAAAGCCTCCAGATTGGCAAAGAGGTGGTTAAACTGTTTCTATATGAAGATGATATGATAGTATACACAGAAAACCACAAAGATTCAACAAAAAAACCTGTTAGTAGTCCAGTTTGGTAGAATGGCAGGATATAAAATGAATTCCAGAAATCAGTAGTATTCTTCTATAGTAACAAAGAGAACTCAGAGAATGAAACCAAGAAAACAATATCATTTAAACTAGACAACCACAAATTGAGGTACTTGGTAGTTAATTTAACTAGAGATACAAAAGACCTATACAAAGAAAACTACAGAGCAAGAGATGATAAAAGATCTAAAGAAATGGAAAAATATCTCGGTTCATGGGTAGGAAGACTCGATATCACAAAAATAACAATTCTACCAAAAACAATCTACATGTTCAGTGCAATCTCAATCCAGATACCAAATTTATTTTTCAAGGAGATTGAAAAAGAAATTGTAAAAAAAAATAAGAAAGAGAAATTATAAAACTGATTTAGAGAGGCAAGAAACCCCAAATAAGCAAAACATTTCTGAGAAACAAAAATTAGGTGGGAGACATAGCACTCCCTGACCTCAAAACCTACTGCATAGCAGTAATTACCAAAACAGCATGGCACTGGTACAATGGCAGGCACATAGACCAATGGAACAGAATTGAGAACCCAGGCATAAACCCAACTATCTATGGTCAACTGATATTTGACAATGGGGAAATGACAACTTCTTCAGCAAATGGTCCTGGTAAAACTGTACTTCCATTTGCAGAAAGCTGAAATAGGATCCACATCTCATACCATACAAAATAATAAACTCAAGATAGATCAGAGACCAGGGACTAAAGCCCAAAACCATAATGTTCATAAGACACAAACTGAGATCAAGTTTAGAAAGCCTAGTTTGTGGTAAAAAGAGACTGCCAAATGTAGCCAGAAATGCACAGTCTGAAGAGGATAAAATTGATGAATTGGACCTGCTAAAGAGTAAATCCATGTGCACATAAAAAACTTTTCCCAACAGGGTAAAAAAGAAAACCCACTGACTGGGAACAAACATTTGGCAATATCATCTCAGACAAGAGTCTCATAGTGAAGGTTTACAGAATTCTCCTGGGCCTCCACAAAGAAGACTGATAACTCAATTACACAATGGGCAAAGGACATGGAAATAATTTTCACGGAGGAAGATACTCAAATGGTCAACAGACACATAAAGAAATGGTCAAAATCACTGGCAAGAAAAGAGATGCAAATCAAAACCACAATGAGATTCCATCTCCAATAATAGTGGCAAAGTTTAACATTATGGCAAGTAATAAATTTTGGAGAGGATGTGGTGAGATAGGAACTCTTACACATTGTTGGTGAGATTGTAAAGTGGTACAACCACTCTGGAAGGCAGTTTGATGCTTCCTCAAAAATTCCAAATGACCCAACTATTTATTCCACTGCTTGGAAAATACCCTGAGAAAATGAAAACTGAGGCAAAAATGGAGACTTGTACACCAATGTTCATAGCAGTGTTATTTATTCACTGTTGCAAGAGCATGGACACAGCCCAGAAGTTTAACTATAATTGAATGGATTGAGAAATTATTGTACATTCATACACTAGAATAGTACACGGCACACAGGAGCGATGCTTTTGTTAATCATTACTTAACTTGAGAGGGCCTGGAAAGCATTATACTGAATGAACTAACTCAGTCCTACAAAGACAAATATTGAATATAACCATTGTTGTAGAATTAGTATGAGGATCCAAGGGGCGGGGGAGGAGTGGAAGGTGGAAGAGGGATGAGGATGTGCAGAGGTGGTGGGGATGATTAACAATGGGGTTGTACAATTGGATAATTTGGGGGGGATGAGGGAAATTGGAAAAATATGGTCTGAAAAACAGTGTATTCCAATTTTGTAAATAATTAAAAAACCTGAAAGTATCATCTAGAGAGATTATATGCTTGAAATGTTTTTAGTAGCAAAAGCGATTTTCTTTTTTCCCCATGATTTTCCTAGAAGAGATGAGATGTTTGAATGAAAATGGACAAATATTTTTGTTAAGAATGAATCTTAGAATATTAGAAATACACTTTAAAGGAATTTATAATTAAGTTGTTGTGTACCACTGTGGTGAACCAAGTTCTAACTCACTCATCAGCAGGTTTTAAGAGGGTGTAAATGACATAGAATGAGGTTGTTCATCTTTCTCCCTCAGAGCACTTGATGGATCCAAACCACGTGTCTTTGGGTTGGTAGAGCAACTCCTTACCCTATAGGCCAACTAAAGATCATAGTTAATTTGAGCTAACAACATATACCCTTTATATGTTGTTGTTGATTGTCGCTGAGTTGAGCATGACTCATAGTGACTCTGTGAACAAAAGATCTAAAGCCTTTCCATAATTATCATCATTTCTACAAATTTACAAGCTCCAAAAATTTTTATGACATGTTAGCATCTTACAAAACCAAAGCAAAGCAAACTCCTTGCTGTGGAGTCAAATTCCAGTTCATAGTGACCCAGTGGGACAGAGTAGGACTGCCCCATTGGGCTTCGAAGGCTGTGATTTTTATGGAAATGGACTGCTCTACCTTTGGCATCTTACACAGATAGAGCAGGAGTGCCTGTGGTCCAGTGCCTGTGAACACAATGCTTTGCTCTTTTCCTTTCTACCAAAAGATTTTGCTCATTATATATTAAAAAAATATAATCCAAAACTTGTTTTAATCAGGGAGCTCCACAAAACACTGTCCACCATGGGTAACCATTATATATTTGACACATCAGTGTCACAGTGTTTAGCATCACAGCAACCATGAGTTACCTCTGCACAGCAAATGGACAGACCAGTGCTATACTAATTAGAAGAATGTTTGACCAAAAACAATTAAAACCAGGCCTGAGTGCCAAAGATTAAAATCATCCACCTTTGGCTTGGTGGCATCACTTTCTGTCCACTAGGCCAACTGATCACGCTCTATGTTGTTGTTCTTAAGTGTCGTGGAGTCGTAGACAACTCATAGCGACCCTATGAACAAAAGATCTGGACACTTGTATAACTTTCATTGTTTCTCCAAGTTCATAGGGTTTCCGGAGGCAAGCTGTTTTGGAAGTGGATGCCACTCCTGCTACCAAGCTTGTTTTAATCGAGGAGCTCCACCAAACACTGTCCATCATGGGTAACCATTATTGCATTTGACATATTAGTGTCACAGTGTTCAGCATCATAGTAACCAAGAGTTACCTCTGTACATCAAATGGATAGACTAGTGCAATACCAATTAGGAGAATGTGGCATCAATCCCGAAGCCATGTGGCTTGAGTCCACCAGATGGTGGAAGAAAGATGGGCAATCTCCTCTCATGTGATTCACTGCCTCTGAATACCCACTGGAGGGTCAGCTATGGATAAATTTCAGCTTGACAGTACACAGCAACAACAACAACAGAGATGGATGGCTCAGAATGTTCAAGATACTTTGGTAAGAAAAAAGTATATTTCCCCCCCCAGTGATAGGTTAAACATGATTCAATTTTTTTGAAAAGAATTCAACTTTGTCATGTAAAATTGAACTTCTACATAGTCCAAGACTCAGATATCCTACCATATTATATTTCACATGCTACAAAATTTAAATAATTAGGAAACTATAATATTGGTAATAACTCTGGCTTTTGGACTAGAATAGAGAGTCCTGGAATAGGTCTAAATGTATGGAACTTTGGTGTCTGATAGGAGTGTGATGAGAGAGTCTTGGTAAGTAAATAGAGCTAGAATAAATAATTATCCATATGGGAAAAAACCTTGAAATTGTAGCAAATCTTTAAATCTGTCAGTAAAAATATAGATCGATATGCTTCTGATCATGTAGTAAGAAATTAATTTCTTCAATAATGGAATTCTGATAAATTAGGCTAAATTAAGAGGTTATATTCAGCAACATGTACTTTTTAAAGCCAGTAAAGGATCTAATAGCAAATATATTAGGCTGCAAAGACCATGTGGTCTCTGTTGCATAGTCTTATTTGTTGCTTTGTTTTATAACTCTTTGAAAATATAAAAGCTAATCTTAGCCCAAAGGTCATAAAGAATGAGACTAATGGTTGGACATGGCTAGTCAGCTGTAGTTTACTGAACCTGGCTTTAAATAATGTGAAAGGGAAGATACACACTGGGTCAAGACATGTTCAACACATATTATAGTAAAATACACTTCCATCAATTCAACTCAGCTCATAGTAACTTTGTAAAAGGATTGGTTAAAATCAAGTATCTGTAAAGGCCCTTATTCAGTCTTTAAGAAAATGACAAATAATTCAATAAAAACCAAGCAAACTGGAGGGAGGGGGTAAGGAAATGGGAAAGATCTGGTGAGGCAGAGTCTATTGGTGATTTATTTTATAAAACACAATGTATGGGAATGATTATATGAAACATAACGTCAATGAAAAAAAGTGTGGGGAAAAATCTGCATAAAAAAGAAACTTAATTTTTTTTAAAAGCAGAGAACAGTATTATCAATCACCTGGAAAGTTAAAGATATAATGGTGCCTATCTTAGGGTTACTATGAGATTTTAATAAGTATTCATGAAACACTTTGGTCTGGTACCAAATGAGCAGCTCTTCAACTGTGTTAACTCTTTTTAAAATGATCTATTATTTTTTTAAATATCTATCTTCTTAGAATGTAATGTTGTTGTTATGTGCCGCTGAGTCACTTGCGACTCACAGTGAACTTATGTACACCACCTCTGAACCCTGCTCTATCCTGAGCCAACCTTATTGTCACTGACACACCTAACCCTATTATCCCAGTTACTGAGTCAATCTATCTCATCAAGAGTCTTTCTCTCTTTGTCCCTCCATGCTCTCAAGCGTGATGTCCTTCTCCAAGGACTGGTCCCTCCTTGCAACATGCTCAAAGTGTACCAGACAGAGATTTAGAATCCTTGCCTCCAAGGAGCAGACTGTTTTCACTCTCTCTGCAGTGAACTTGTTATCTTAGCAGTCCATGATATATTCAATACTCTTCTCCAGCATCACAGCACAAAGGCATCAATTTCTCTATGTCATCCCTCATCAATGTCCAGTTTTCTGATGCAGAACAAGTAATTGCAAAGACTAAGACCTGTGTCAGGCACATCTTAGTCTCCAGACTTATATCGTTGCTCTTCAGTACTTTGGAGAGGTCCCTGACAGCTGACTTTCCCAATGCAATGTCTTTTGGTTTCCTGGCTGCTAGTACCAAGAGTGTTGATTGTAGAGCCAAGCAAACGGAAGCTGTTAAGAATTTCAGTCTCTTCACCATCTATCACAATGCAATCAATTGTCTCAGGGTGAGAATCTTTGTTTTCCTGATGTTGAGTTTCAATCCATACTTAAGGCTGCAGTCCTTGAGCTTCTGAAGCAAGTACTTCAAGTCTTCCATTTCAGCAAGTAAGGTTATATCATCTGAACAACTCAGGTTGTTGATGAGTCTTCCTCCAGTCCTTGATGCCATAGTCCTCCTCATAGAGCCCAGCCTCATGGATGATATGTTCTGTATTTAGATAGAAAAGGTATGGAGATAGGACACATCTCTGGTGTACACCCTTCCCAATTTTCAGCAATGCCGTGTTTCCTTGCTCTCTTCTGATGACGGCCTCCTGGTCCAAGTATAGGTTTTGTATACGCACAGTCAGGTGTCCTGGGATTCCCATTCTTTTGAGTCAGCCACAGTTTGTTGTGATCCACTCATTGAAATGCCTTTGCATAGTTAATGAAACACAGATAGACATTTCTCTGGTACTCTCTGCTTTCAGTTAAGATCCATCTAACATTAGTTATAATAGCCCTAGTACCATAGCCTGTCCTAAACCCAGCCTGCACATCTGGCAGTTCTCTGTTAATGTGCTGTTTCAGTCATTTTTGGATCATTTTTAGAAGAATCACACTTGCATGTGATATTAGTGATATTGTTCAAGAATTTCCACTTTTTATTGGGTCACTTTTCTTTTGAATGTAATAAGCTTCCTGAAATAATATACTTTGTCTGCCTTGTTTGTTGCTGTTTATTCTTCACACCATGAAAAGTAACCTGCTGCCATTGAGAACTGATTCTGACTCAGAGCAATTGAAGAGGACAGAGTAGATTTGTTCCATATGCCTTCTGTATGGATGCTGACTACTATGATTTTCTTTTGTGGAGTAGCTAGAGGGTTGAACTGCTCACCTTTCACTTTGCAGCTGAGGGCTTAACCACTATACCACCATGGCTCCTTCTAGAGCTGTAACAATCAAATAAAAGTCCTGTGGAGTTGATTCTAACTTACAGTGATATTATAAGTGTTAGATTAGAACCATGAGCATAGAGTTTCAATGGCTGTCTTTTCACAAGTAGACTGCTAGGTCTTTTTATTTCTGTGAAAACTGTTGTTGTGTACCATCAAGTTGACTGCAACTCATAACAATGAATAATGGATCTGAACTTTGCCCTATCTTGTGCAATCCTCATCATTTCCAATATACTCACAGCTTTAGTTTGCTTGGCTCCACAGTCAACACTCTTGGCACCAGTAGCCAGGAAATTAAGACGTATTGCCATGGGAAAGTTTGCTGTTAGGGACCTCTCCAAAGTCCTGAAGAGCAATGGTGTCTCTCTGGAGACTAAGGTGCGTCTGATACAGGCCATGGTCTTTGCAATCACTTGTTATGCATCAGAGAGTTGGACAATGACTAGGAAGGATAGAAGGAGAATTGATGCCTTTGAGCTGGAGAAGAGTATTGAGGGTATCATGGACTGCTAGGAAAACAAACAGATTTCATCCTGGAAAGGGTTAAACCGGGTGGCTCCCTGGAGGCAAGGATTCTGAGTCTCTGTCTAATATACTTTGGACACGTTGTGAGGAGGGACCGGTCCTTGGAGAGGGACATCATGCTTGGTGGGGTGGAGGGATGACGGAGGAGGGGAAGGCCCTCTATGAGGTAGATTGATTCAGTGACTGGGGTAATCGGGATGGGAGTGTCCGAGACAGTGCGATTGACACAGGACAGAGCAGAGTTTAGGGCTGTTGTTCATAGGGTCGCTATGAGTAGCAAGTGACTTGACGGCACATAACAACAACAACAACTATTGTTACAGTCATTGTGTCAGTCCATCTTGTTGAGGGTTTTCCACTTTTCCAAGCATGATGTTCTTCTAGGATTTACCCCTTTTAACAATATGCCCAAAATATAAGGAGACAAAGCTTCACTCTTCTAGCCTCTTGCAAGGAGCGCTCTGTTTGCATTCTGAGGACTTGAACTTCCATCCTTTTAGTTAACAGCTGAGTGCATTAACGATTTGCCCCATCCCAGGATTCTGGAGCCTTAGAAAGCACTAAAAAAACCAAAAAAAGCACTAAATAAATATTTGCTGCCCATCAGAATTCTAGTTGTTAGCATGTTTAAATGAGTGAAGTTTATTCTGGTCTCTCTCATCCAGCCACTTCTTCCTCCTCTTGGTCCCTGGAACATGGCAGGCATCTGTCACCATGGGGTCTTCAGCTACTTCCTTTCCTCAGACATTTGGTCAGAGCGTATGATTGCCTGGGCTGTGTGCATTTTACCTTCTTAGTGAAGCCCTTGTACCACACTATTTACTACTTTAAGCCTCTCTATACTTTCTTGGCATTCTTAATTTTCTTTTTGAATATTTTCTTTCACTGCATAACATTTTTATTGTGTAACATACTATATATTTTTATTTGTTTGTTGTAGGGACAAACTGGTAGGCAGCCTCCAGGAATTTTTGTTTTCTTGTATTCACGCCCTTGCATACTCCTCTCTGTTTGAGTGTTGCTAGGACATGTAACTTGCTTCTAATAAATATAATATATTACATATGATGAGATCTCATTTGTGTTTATATTACATAAGACTCCATCTTGCTAACAGATTCATCTTTAGAGTTTTGTTCTTTGTTGCCACCTTTGGAGAGGAAATCTTATAGCTACAAGGAAATGAACTCTGCCAACTACTTGAATGAACTTGGATGCAGACCTTGTCCCAGAAGAGCCTCTAGATGAGAAACTAACCCCGACAGACACCTTGATGGCAGTTTTTCAAAGGACCTAGCTAAATGGTGCACAGATTCCTAACCCTCATAAACTGTGAAGTGATAAACGTCTGGTGAAGTTGTTTTCCGCTTTGCAAGATCAATGGGTTATTCATTAGAAATGCATTTCAACTACATGAATCCTAACTAAACACGTGAACGTCATAGGATGAAACACAGAAATCAGATCTACTACATTTGTGGAAAGAAACAATAGAAGAGTTTGATACCACCCGTAAGAACAAGACCACAAGCTCGCTGTGGAATTTCTTGTCAAATTTACAAAAGCTCAAATTGAAGCTAAAGAAAATGAAAACAAGTCCACACTAGCCGAAATATGACCTTGAGTATATCCCACATGATTTTAGTGACTGTTTCAAGATTAGATTTGACATAATGACTAGGTGAGTTACACGATGACATCAATAACTTCACACATGATAAAAGCGAAAATCCATTGAACCACTAGGAAATGCCTGCTCCATTTGCTGTGTGCAAATAGAAAATGAAAATAATTATGTTTGTCATATGTTTCATATATCCCCATAACAAAATATAAACTCTATTAAGGCATTGTTTTGACGATTTTTGTTTTTTGAAAAATTTTGAATTGGTTTGCATACAAAGTTCATATACATTGTATTTCACACTATCTTTCATTCATATTGTGTTTCATTCAATCATTCCCATGCATTATGTTTTATAAAATCAGTTACCATTGGACTTTGACCATCATTACTCTGTCCTTTTAGGTCCCCACTGGATCCTTCCCATTTTCTTCACTCCTCCCCTCTACCCACTAAATTGTGCAACCATGTGCTTTCACCCCTACCCATCTTCACCCCACCTCTCCCACTCCTTCCCCCTTCGGGACCCTACATGTTTTACAAGTTATTCTTCCATTTTTATAATAATGGTCTTGTGCACTGTTTGTCCCTATGAGACCAAGTCACTCAGCATAATCCTCTCCAGGCTCTCCCAAGTTATATAATATTTTTCGAATTCATTGCTCCTGAATCCTGCATAGTATATTCCAGTGCATGAATGTACCACAATTTCTCAATCCATTCAGCTGTGATTGGACATAGGTCTGTTTCTGTATTCTTGTGATGGTGAGTAACACTGCTATGAACATTGGTGTACAAATCTCTGTTTGTGTCTCAGTTCTGCTTTCCTTGGAGTATATTCCTAGTAGTGGAACAGCTGGATCATATAGAGTTTCTATATTCAACTTTTTTAGGAAATGCCAAACTGTCTTCAAAAGGGGTTGTACCATTTTAAAATCCCTCCAACAGTGTATGAGAGTGGCCACTGCTCCGCATCCTCTCTAATATTTTTGCTTTCTGTCCTGTTAAACTTTGCTACTGCTACCGGGGTGAGATTGTATCTCATTGTGGTTTTCATTTGCTTCCCTCTTATTGCTAGTGACATTGAGGATTTCTTCATGTGGGTTGACAGTTCTTATATTACAAACTCCTAGAAGAAGTATATAGTATATGTTCAATAAATGTGTGCTGGTTGAAGGAAAAAATTTCTAAGGATCTCACAATAATGGTAGAGTTGTAAGAACACTTTAATAATTTATGGGATTCTGGTGCCATAGTCTACAAGGAGTTACTTTACCTAAAGCTTTAACCTAAAGCTTGAGTTTCTCTGACAGTTCAAGTCCACCACTGATGCTACAGGATAAGATGGCTAATCTCCTCTGATGTAATTTATAGTCTTGGGAAACCAAGTTGGTTCTGACCTCACACAATGAGGGGTTTTTTTGTTTGTTTTGGTTTTTTTCTGGGGGGCGAGGTTGCGTTGTGATTGTCTCCGTTTTAAAGATTTAATAAGAAAAGAATTTTCAGAAGTAAGGTGCAAAGGTTTAGGCTAATTTCCTTCTACCCCCTGACTCAAAAGATAAATACTGTCTTTTGACATGGGTGCTCAGGTGGCTTAGTGGTATCTGGAATTGTGCTGCCAATGCAAAGGTATGTAGTTCAAATCCTCCAGCTGCTCCACCAGAGATAGATGAGCAAATACCTTCCATGCAATTTATTGCTCCTAAAAACTAGAGGGTCAGCTTCCAATTTGATGGTACACAGCAACATATTTCGACAAGAAACTACACTGCAATCCTGAAGAGGTATGGTTCGAATCCACCAGCTGCTCCATGGGAGCAGGATGGACAGTCTCCTCCCATGAGATATCTTCCTCTCAAAAGCCACTGGAAGGTCAGCTATGAGTCAGATCCAACTTAATGGTACACAACAACAACAATGAACGTGTGTGTGTGTGTGTGTGTGTGTGTGTGTATTGTTGTTGTTGTTGTTAAGTGCCGTCGAGTCGCAGGCGATTCATATAAAGGAGAGTCCTCAAAGCTTGGGTGCCTTTCATCCTCTCTCCAGGTTCATAGGGTTTCCGGAGGCAAGCTATTATGGAAGTGGATGCCACTCCTCCTTCCACGCTTGTTTGATCGGGGAGCTCCACTCCACTGTCAGTCCTCATTGAGTAGCCAACCATTAACGCATTGGACACATCCGTGTCACAGTGTGCAGCCTCACAGCAACCACAAGTGACTGCGGGATGGCAACTTGTACACCAGGGCTATACGACCTAGAGGAATGTCTGAACAAAAACAATGACTGGCCCGAGGGCCGTGGATTAACAGTCACTTACCTTTGTCTTGGTCACATGGTTCTCTCTTCACTGGGCCAGCTGATCTCTCTCTCTCTCTTTCTCTCTCTGTTGATGTTATTGTTGTTAAGTGCCGAGTCA
>NW_006399788.1:2177710-2180352 GCF_000299155.1 Elephantulus edwardii | reverse complement strand
ATACATATATTTATATATATATTTTACACAAAAAAGGAATACATTCATGTTCCACAATGGGTTACATTTACAACATGTTCCAGATACAATATCATTGTAGATAGGTAATTTTGCTATTTTATAATTTGTAAATGTGCTGAGATCAAACAGACATATCTTAGACAAAGTATGGTCAGAGTGCTCCTTGGGGGCAAGGATGGTGAAGCTTTGCCTCATATACTTTGGGCATGTTTTTAAGAAGGGCTGGAGTAGCATCCACTTCCTAAACAACATGCCTCTGGGAACTCTATGAACTTTGATAAATGTTGATAGTTATGGAGGGACTTCAGGCCTTTTGTTCATAGGGTCGTTATGAGTCATGCTTGACTCGAAGGGAATCAACAACAACAACAACATTCCTTGGAAAGGAACATCGTACTTGGAAAGGTCAAGAACAGAGAAAGAGAGGAAGCCCCTCAAAAAGATGGATTGACATCAATCATCAATTATCAGTGATTACAACTCAGGTATGTTGGAAATGATGAGGACAGTGCAGGGTAGGATAGGGTTCACATCTGTTGTTCATAGGGTTGCTGTAGATTGTACTTAGTGTACAAATCTCCGTTTGTGTCTCAGTTCTCTTCCTAGTAGTGGAATAGCTGGGTCATACAGAGTTTCTGTGTTCAACTTCTGTGTTCAAAGTCTACCAACTACAGCAACTTTATCTCTTCCCAACTAACTTCCATGCATTGAACTTTTCCAAATAGGACTCTCTTTTGAAGTGATGCCATGATAAACTGACTTAAAGTGGGGAGTCCCTAGAGGACCCTGGAATCTCAATAATCTCTAGGAAATATGGTTAGAAAAAAAAAACCAACTACAGCAACTTTATGAATTAAAAAATTTAGAAAATCAGTATAGTGAAATTTTAAAAATAAGCTATATCCTACAAGTACAAATGTGTAACATCAGTGCATGCATCTTAGTTCTGTTATATTTTTTTCTGTTTTCAGTCATTTCTTCACTATAAATGACCTACTTTTACATACTAAACTGGCCAGCTGATTTCTTTAAAGTCCTTATGGAGTTGAACTTCCTTTTGATTTAAAACCTTTTAAAAGTCAAGACATATTTCAGGGGATAGATAGAACACATTGTAGCTTGGTGACCAAATTTAGTGTTTAATAAACAACCATAACCCCTTTGGCTTATGTATGAGTGAGAATGTGTGTGCGTGCATGGTGTGTGTGTGTGTAGCTATCCTTGTATCCATTTGTGTGTGTGAACCCTTGGCCCCTTGATCCTCTATTTCCAACTAATTTCCATGCACTGAACATTTCCAAATAGGACTCTCTTTTGAAGTGATGCCATGATAAACTGACTTAAAGTGGGAATCCCTAGAGGACCTTGGGATCGCAATAATCTCTAGGCAATATGGTTAGAAATAAAACAAATTTATGGGCTCCTCAATGGGCTATTACCCAGAAAGAAAAATAAAATTTAGGGAACTCTTTGGAAATACAAAAAAAAAAATCAAGTGATAGTTATCTGAGAAGAAGATCCATTAACTTATTCATGAAATTAATACTGTTGAATCTCTCATGGGAGAAGGATGGACAATCTCCTCGGATGTGGTTTATTGCTTCTGAAAACCCAGTGGAGGTTCCGCTATGAGTTGATTCTGGATGGCACACACCACTAACCAATTGTTCAATCTGTATGCTGAGATATTATTTTGAAAAGTCAGGCTTAATGAATATGGCATCAAGATTGGAGGAAGAGTAATTAACAACATTTGTTATGCAGATGATACAACTTTTCTTGCTGCAAGTGAGGAGCATTCAAGTCACTTGCTGCAGAAGATTAAAGAATACAGCCTTCAATATTGATTGAATCTCAACATCAAGAAAATAAAAATCTTCAGCACTTGACTGATAAGCAACATCATGACAGATGGAGGGAAAAAAAGAAATTGTCAACAATTCATCTTACTTGAATCCATAATCAATACCCTTAGTACCACAGTCACATTACTAGATGGAATAGCAATGGGAAAGTCTACTCTCAAAGGCCCTCTCCAAAATACTGAAAATAATGATGTCAGTTTAAAGACTGCAGTGACCTTGATTCAAAACATGGTTTTTCTAATCATCTGCAATGCACATGAAGGTTAGACAATGAATAAAGATGACAGGAGAAGAGTTGATGCCTTTGAACTGTGATGTTGGAAGAGAGTACTGACTATTCCATGGAGTACCAAAAGAACAAACAGACATGTCGTGGAGAATAGCCAGAATGCTCCTTGGAGGCAAGGATGGTGAAGTTTCTTTTCACATACTTTGGGCTTGTTAAGAGGGTTCATTCTTGGGAAAGGGACATCATGTTTGAAAAGGTGGAGGGTCAGAAAAAGAGAGAAAGTTCCTTAATGAGGTGAATTGATACAGTGTTTGTGATGAGCATATCACTTAAGTGTGCCGAGGATTATAAGGATGGTGCAGGATAGGACAAGATTCATAGGATCACTGTGAGTCATACTGGACTTGGTGATATTTAACAACAACATCAACAGCAACCACCATGCAAGACACTTTACTATGAGGCATGTGATACAACTATGAATAAAGCAGAAAGCTTTACATTCAAGTGAGAAGTAGAGGGAAAAA
>NW_006399788.1:2172569-2176995 GCF_000299155.1 Elephantulus edwardii | reverse complement strand
AGAAAAATGAGTCAATGAGCAAGCTAATTCTAAGCAAGGGGTGCTAAGTGCTTCAGAGATAGACTGGCTAAGAGTGAAAAGAATGTAACAAGGAGATCTGTCCTTTTAAACAGTGGGAACAGGGAAACCTCCTGGACAGAGTCAGATTTAAGCAGAGATGTGCATTAAAGGGTGAGTTGAATAGATATCTGGAAGAAGGACATCTGGATATGTTTTGTATAGCAGATGCAGAGACACTGAAGCAGAGCTGGCTTACAAATCATTAATGGTTAGGTTTATGATCTTATCCATGTTTTCTCAAGACTTGCTCACTAAAAAGATTATTACGGATGATTATGGTATCTGCTGACTCTTCCCAGGCACGGCAATTGCTTGTGACTGGATTGGAATGAGCAGGAAAAGGCCAGTTAGTCAGTGGGGGCTAGTTTATGAAAAGTTTTGAAGGCCGGGGTAAAAGGCTTTGTGTATTACTTAGAGCACTCTGACCAGCTGTTAGAGTGTCTTAAGTAAAGCAATGGCATTTTGGGACTAATTTGTGAAGGTTTGTTCTATGAGCTGTATGGAGACTCACCTTTCTTCCAACAAGAAACAGGCTGCTTCCTTAGTGGCAGTTGTTGCACGTGGCTTGGAATATATTCTGACTAACAGTAATTCTTCAGGCGAGAGAACTGCCCCATAGGGTTTCCTTAGATGAAAACCCATCCGAGGGGAAGATCGCCATTTCTTTTCTCCTGTCCAATTTCTGGTGGGCATCAATGGCAGACCTTCCCATTAGCCGCCAAATGCTTAACCATTGGGCCACCAGGGTTCCTTCAGTAAGATTCCAGTCTTGAAAACGCTAGGTAGGGGTCAACTCTACTCTGTCATTTAGGGTTCTTATTTGTTGGAATTGCCATGATAGCAACAAATAACAGTGAGCTTTCTCTTATCCTCACCTAGATTTTGACTTTATTATAGAGATGGAAGTGGGATCTTCAATGTTTTAAATTTTTTAGTGCTTTCTGAGCAATGAAAATGTGCAGTCAAGGATGAAAACAAGTGAAGGAAAAGTTCAGTAAGAGTTCATGGTTAAATAGGGACTTCCTGATGGCTGACAATAAGCTGCAGGCGTCCTTTGCCGGTGGAGATGGGTGATGGCTGTCATCTGGGCATGAGTTAGGGCACCAGGAGATTAGCCCTCTGGGATCTTCAGGTGAATTGTGTTTGGGCTGTGGTTGTTGGGAGAAGGTAGGATCCTTGACAAAACCTGGCAGAGCTCCAGGAAGCTTTCCTTAAATCACATGACAGCTGTGTGACCTCCTTGAGAAGCATGGGAACTGGGTAGATGCTTGCTGCTCGAGTGACCAGTGAAGAATGAGGGGATTCTACCCCTGTCCCCTAACACTAATAGGAAGAGCGATTATTCATGATATTCATGATTATTCATGATTATTCATATGTAGCATATATAGCATATAACTCCATGATATGACAGATGAGAAATGAGGGAGTTCTACCCCTGCCCCCAATACTAATAGGAGGGCAGTTATGGGAAGCATGTTCAGGAAATGACATGACCGAACATTTCAACATTTTTAAAGTGCCTGAAACAATGACTGGCACACAGTAATCATTTCATAAAGGAAAGGGATATACTAAAAAGATGTTATCTCTGGGAAGACTTTTTCTCTTTGGGTATTAGTATAAGAAAGCAGTATGTCTTTATTGTTTTCTTGCCCTCTCCATCACAATTTTATTATTTTAAAAACTTTTTTATTATAATTTGGTAAAAGTTTACAAAGCAAAGGAGTGTCTTCCTAGTTTTGACAAAACCCCCTTAGTTTACGCATCTGTGATCTGGCCCACTGTCAGCTCTGCTTATAGTAAAAATCTCAAGCAAACACATTCCAAAGAGCTCATGTTTCAGAAAAATGCTTCTAGGGTTTTGTACTTGTGTGTATGTTTTTGTTTGTTTTTATCCACCCCACTCCCCTTCTGTGACTGAAAATCCAGACAGAACACATAAAAGAAGGAATTCTGAACTCCTTCCAGAGTCACCGGATATTGTAGTGGACAGATTCACAGTCTGTCTGTCTTTTCTTAACTCCTTTCCTAGAGTTGATCACAGGGTGAGGAGTGCTGCATGGGAAGGTGAGCCAAGGACAGAATGTATCTCTGTTTACTTGAAGTATGCCTCCTAAATAGATGATTCATGTTAAATGCTCCCAAGCGAAATAAGATTTATATCTTCTTTGGAGATGATCTGGGATCCAGACACAGAATTCAGCTCTGATGATGTGTTGAGAACCGTGCTTTGTTCAGTGACTGTACCTCTTACCTTTATGATAAGCTTGTGAGATATTTAGGTGAGTAATCGAAATTATAGATGGGAAGTTGCACCTCAGAAATGAATTTGTCTAAGACCACAGAGCTGGTTGGTTGCAGAGCTGGAATTCAGCCTCACCACCTGCCTCCTAACTTAAGTGAATGGTCTTTGGGCCTCTGAGCGACAATCATGTTCTTAAATTCCGTGGTAGACTCCTTTGTAGTTGAATAGATTCTGATTCCTGGTGAGCCCATATGTGTGAGAGTGGAACTAAGTTCCATAGGGTTTTCATTGGCTGGATTTTTTGAAGTAAATGGTATCTTTCACCTGAGGCACCTCTGAGTGGGCGCAAACTGTTAACCTTTCAGTTAGCATCTTTGCTTGTTAACGATTTGCACCACTTGGCAACTCCTTAAAGGCCATGAGCAGTAAATCTCTGTGAATGGTAAATCATCTTCAATACCCTCTGAAGTCCTGTTTCCTCTTGTGGTGACATAGTCTCATGGGAGGTGGTTTTAAATTAGACTTCTCTTTATTTGCTCTCATCATCTGCCTCATCTACTTCCTGAAGCTCCAGGGTCCCAAGAGTTTGGAACCTAAAGTGGGGCCTCATTAAAGCTGTGCCCACAACCTTTGCCCCAGAGGCCAATTTTCCTCTGGGCACCAAAATCCCTAATTCTCTTCTTGTTCTATCTCATGGACAGAAAATGGGGAAATCATTGACCCTTGTATTAAAATGGAAACACTGAGAGAATAATAAGCAAATCTAAGATAATTGTGAATCAGAGGATCCTGCTCCCTTGCTATGAGCTTCTCTGATCAGGCAATATGGTAATAATAGTGTATACCCAGCCAGGATCTCATGAGTCCAGTTTCTTTGTGATTCTCCTGTTGACTTCTTAATATAAGTGACAAGAAGTTGCCTTTTTATTGACATACTTACAAATCAGAAACAGACTTTTAGCCTGAAATGGGTCATCTTGTACAATCCATGCAGGAAGCTCAAATGAGGCCAAACAAACAGGGAAGATCAGACTTAAACGGCAATCAAGTTTCTCATCTTTTTACTTCAGTGCTTTTGCTGCTAACAGTAATAGATGGCCCACTTAGAGACATAATAAGTTTCCATCAGGGAAACAAAATAAGGTTTTCTAAGAAACAGGTGTGCCTATTCACCTCTTTGCTACTAATTTTCCAAATAAAACTATATATTTTTTATTCACCCTCCAACTTTTGGTGGCTTATTGTGTAGGGACTTGCACTGCAGATCAAATTCACCCTCCTTGGGAGAAATATGGATAATATCACCTGTGATTTTTAACCTTGAAAAGTCAATGGAGGGTTATCTATCAGTTGATACTGATTCTATACAATGAGGAAGAGGGAGAGAGAGGGCGAGAGAGGGTGAGAGAGGGAGAAAGAGAGATAGAGGGAGAGAGAGCGAAGAGAGAACATGAGCTTCATTAAATGGAACCTTGGTGGTGCGATAGTTAGGTGCTCAGTCACTAAATGACAGGATGATGTTAGAACTCACATAGTGCCCATAGTAAACAATTTCTCGTCTTTCATGTGAAAAAAAAACCAGAAAGCAGAAAGCGTGTGAAACTATTCAAAACACGTTAATAAGTAAGTAAGCACAAGGACACCTGTGCTTTTTGGATACTCCATCCTTGTCAGGGTTGGTAATCTTGGGAAAAGGCTTCGTTTCTTTAGGGGAGTGGTAAGGGGATAGGAGAGAGACAGATGCCAACTATACCTAAAAGGGGAATCATTGATGTGGTGAAAAAAATGTAAAATTGTTTGTTACAGATTAGTAAGGAAACAGAAGTAAATTCATGCTTAACTAGCTTATTGGGTAATCTGACGCTGAGCAGAGCCCTAGGCTCTGTCCACGTCAATGAAACTCAGCATGGCACAGGAAAACGAGCCAGGAGGCTCAGTTCCAGGCAGTGAGGATGTTGGCAAGTGATGCCAGAAGCGGGAGATAAGAGAGGAGTCATGTGGCTGTATCTTGTTGTTCCAAGAACTGTGCCTATTCTTGGCTGGATTCCTGTGGCTGGAGAAATTAAGGACAGTGGCTAGGGAGGAGGCAGGGTCTGAAATGGAACATCACATGAAGTG
>NW_006399788.1:2148824-2171357 GCF_000299155.1 Elephantulus edwardii | reverse complement strand
ATTGATTCAGTGACTGGGATAATTGGGATGGGAGTGTCAGAGACAGTGCGATTGGCACAGGACAGAGCGGAGTTTAGGGCTGTTGTACATAGGGTCGCGATGAGTCGCAAGCGACTTGACGGCACATAACAACAACAACAACAAAAACCCTAATTTAACATTTTCTTTTGGAATTTTGAGTGTATACAAATATAGTCAGCAGGATGGATGCATGCGGCCTCTGGAGTCTGGAAGGAGAGGCAAGTCGGGAACGCTAGGG
The DNA here is from genome assembly GCF_000299155.1 of Elephantulus edwardii. Taxonomy (NCBI): domain Eukaryota; kingdom Metazoa; phylum Chordata; class Mammalia; order Macroscelidea; family Macroscelididae; genus Elephantulus; species Elephantulus edwardii. Next base: position 2,171,098 of record NW_006399788.1, on the reverse strand, counting down.
CGTTTGTGGGGTTTTTTTTTGCCCCAAGTGGGTGTCTGCAGAGCGGACTTGCTAGATGGACTTGCGCAGGGTTTGCAGGAGTTTGGGTGTGCCAGAATGGTATAATAATGTAGGGCCCGAGGGAGAGAGACCAGTCAGCCTAGTAGACAGAAAGTGATGCTACCAAGGCAAAGGTGGGTTAATCCACAGTCCTCAGGCCTATTTTTTCATTGTTTTTGGTCATTCTTCTAGGTCGTATAGCGCTGGTGTGTCCACTTGCCGTACAGAGATAACTTGTGGTCGCTGTGAAGCTGAACACTGTGACACCGATGTGTCAAATGTGATAATGGCTACCCATGGTGGACAGAGTTTGGTGGGCTTCCCGGTTAAAACAAGCTTGGAAGCAAGAGTGGCATCCACTTCTGTGAACAGCTTGCCTCGGGGAAACCCTATGAACCTGCAGAAAGGATGAAAGTCACACAAGTGTCGAGGGCTTTCATTCATTCATAGCCTATGACTCAATGGCACTTAACAACAACAATAAACAACAACAACAAATATAGTAAATATTCAGTAAACTGTTAATAAGTAATTTCAACTGGATTAACCATTTTGGAAAACAAACCAATCACTGCAAATAGTTGTTTACCCCATCCTGGAACGCAGGGGTTTCAAGGACTCAGTCTCTGCAGTGCTTCTTGTCTGCGTGATGATAATGAAAAAGTCAGCTTAATTAATAATCACTGCACATTAATAAGTAAACAATCACAAGGAAACCATGCCTGGTTTCTGTAATACTGACCTACTAAACTACAAAACCAAAAATGATGACATTATATATACTCCAATAGAAGTTGTTAGTGTTCTTATTTGTCCCTTGAACAGAGATTTTACTTTCACATGTACTTTAGTTCACAGAGGGAGCTCTGGTAGCATAGCCTGTAGGGAGTTGTGCTGTTAACCAAAAGGCAGTGCCTCTCTGGTGATTTGAGTCACTTTTGTGATTTACTTATTTCACTCATCATAAAGCCCTCCAGCTTCATCCATTCATGTTATAAGGTGTTTCACAGGTTCATTATTCTTCTTTAATGGTATGTTCCATTCTATTTATGTACCACGTTGCTGTTTGTTGGTAGGACCTACTCATAGCTACCCTCCAGTAGGTTTTCAGAGGCTATAAATTGCACGGGAGGAGTTTGTCTCTTTTTCTCATGGAGCAGCTGACTTATTTGAACAACCTGACTTTGGATTGGCAGTGTAATTCTCTGCTCACTAGGCTACTGTTGGTGTTTGCTAGTGAATCAGAACTGACTGACTCATAGCTGACCAGCAGGTTTTCAGAAGCTGTAAATTGCACAGGAGGAGATTACTCAACTTTCTTCTGCAGAGCAACTGGTGGATTTGAACTTTCTTTTTTTTTTAATTTTCTACTAGTTTATTGACAGAATTTGAACACAAATTGGAACAAATTCTTTCAATTTCCCTCACCCCTTCATCAAATTAAACAACATGATGATTAACCCCATGCCCCATACACATCCAGATCCCTCTGCTTCCAGCCTCTCCCACCCCTCTTGGATCCTTATTCTACAATAATGGTTTTATACAATATTTATCCTGTGAGACTAAATTAGTTCATTCAGTATAATGCTCTCCAGTCCCTCCCAAGTTAGGTAATAATTTACAAAATCATTGCTTCTGCGTGCTGCATAGAATTCCATTGTGTGAATGTACCATAATTTCTCAATTCATTCGCTTGGGGTTGGACATTAGGGCTGTTTCCATGTTCTTGCAATAGTGAATAATACCACTATAAACATGGGCATAAAAATCTCAGTTTGTCCCTCAGTTCTCATATTCTCAGGGTATATTCCTAGTGGAATAGCTGAGTCATAAGGAATTTCTATGTTCAGTTTTTTGAGAAGAGCCAAACTACCTTCCAGAATGGCTGTATCATTTTACAATCCAATCAACAGTGTATAAGTATTTCTTTCTTGCCACGTCCTCTCCAACATTTATTATTTGTGCTCTTAAACTTTGCCACTGTTACTGGAGTGAGATGGTGCCTCATTGTAGTTTTGATTTGTATCTCTCTTATTGTCAGTGATTTGGGGCATTTCTTCATGTGTTTGTTGGCCATTGAACTATCTTCCTCTGTGAAAATTCTTTCCATGTCTTTTGCCCATTTTGTAATGGGGTTATCAGTCTTTTCCTTGTGGAGGCCCAGGAGTATTCTGTAAAGTTTTGTTATAAGACTCTTGTCTGAGATGGTACTACCAAATGTTTGTTTCCAGTCTGTAAGTTTTCTTTTCACCCTGTTGGAAAAAGTTTTTGATGCACACATGAATTTAATCTTTAGAAGGTCCCATGCATTAATTTATCCTCTTTAGAGTGTGAATTTCTGGCTATATTTGGCACTCTCTTTATATTTTGGACTAGCGCTTCCAAGCTTGATCCCAATTCATCTCTTATGAACGTTATGGTTTTGGGCTTTACTCCCAGGTGTCTGATCCACCTTGAGTTGATTTTTGTGTATGGTGTGAGATGTGGATCCTGTTTCAGCTTTCTGCAGGTGGAAGTCCAGTTTTGCCAGCATAATTTATTGAAGAGGTTGTCCTTTCCCCATTTGCTAGCTTTGATTTTCTTGTCAAATATCAGTTGACCTAGATAGTTGGGTCTATGTCTGGGTTGTCAGTTCTTTTCTTTTGGTCTGTGTGCCTGTTATTGTACCAGTACCATGCTATTTTGGTTACTTCTGCTGTGTAGCAAGTTCTGAGGTCAGAGAGTGCTATGGTTCCAACTTCATTTTTGTTTCGCAGAAGTGTTTTGCTTATTTGGGATTTCTTGTCTTTCCAAATAAATTTGATAATTTGCCTTTCGATCTTCTTGAAAAATGAATTTGGTACTTGGATTAGGATTGCATTGAACATGTAGATTGCTTTTGGAAGGACTGTCATTTTCACCATATTGATTCTTCTTATCCATGAACAAGGCACATTTTTCTATTTCTTTAGATCTGCTATGAGTCAGTTCTGACTTGACAGTACACAACAGCACAACAGAGTGGATGTCAAGAGATCAGTAAGAAGGTTCTGTGTTGGTTCAGAAGAGAGATGATGATATTTGGACTGAATTGGAGATGGTGACCAGTGATTACATTTGTAATATAATAAAAAATTGGATACAGTGAAGTGGATGACCCACTCTCCATCTTTCCCACCAAAAAAGAGATATATGTATGTTAATTATCTGGAGCTTGTAAATGTTACTTTATCTGGAAAGAAAGTCTTTTCAGATGAAATGAAGAATCTTGAGGTGAAGAAGCCATCCTAGGTTATCTGGTGACCTTAAATCCAATGACATAGATCCTTATAAGAAAATATGCAGGAGAGACTTGACAGAGAAAAGAAGAGGCAGTGTGACCCTGGAGGCCACAAATCAAAGCGTTTCAACAGTCATAAGAAGCTGGAAGAGGCAAAGAAGAGATATTCCCTTACAACCTCCAGAGGTGGTTCCAGCTGTAAGAAGTATTAGAAAATATTTTTATGTTGTTTTAAGCCACCCAGTCTATGGTAACTTATTACAGCAGTGATAAGTAACTAATACAGTAGTATTCCCAGGATATGCTGTTGGCATTGATATGAGTTTAAATGTAAAAGTGGCGTCAAGGGCAATCTGAGAAACTGATAGAAAAGACTTGGAAGTGATGGAAAAGGAACAGACCAAAAAAGAGGAAGATTTTATTTATTTTTTTTTAAGAGGAAGATTTTTTAACTGGACATCTGTTAGGTATCAAATTGAGGATAAAAGCAGACAATAGTCTTGGGTTCTCCAGAAGCCAATCTCCAGAGCAAGTTTTGTTTAGGAAGAACTCCCAAGAGAAACCTGGAAGATCATGAGGAAAGCAGAAAGATAGAAAAAGTGACAACTCAGCCAGACCAGACTCTGAGCATGAACTACTGTTGGATTTAACCTCAAGAGACAAAGGACAGGGATTGACTTCTGCTCAGAAATTTGTATACTCCTAGGAACTTTCAGTTCTCAGGTCATCCTGGCAAATAGGTTATACTACCAGAAGTGATGTTCTCTGAAGAGCAATTCCTAGATGTTCACAGAAGTAGGAGGATGAGTTCACAGAACTGGTACAGAAAACTCAAGAGGAAATGAATAGAGACTCAACAGTATCTGCTTTAACATTTAACGAAACCTAATGATGGGAGGTACTTATGTACTCATGTAATTTTACATTCGCAAAGGGACTTACACATTTTTTCATATCACAACAGACTGCTATTAATGTCTTCGTTTTATAAAAAAAACTGAAGATAAAAAAAACCTGAAATGAGTTGTCACAAAGTTTCTATCACAAGTTGATAAAATATATAGGACTACACCTTAGCTCCACAACTTCTAACCTAAAGATCTCTTCACCATCCTTTTGGTCTGGTTTTGTTGGAGGTGTTTGTTGTTAACTCATGGCACCTTCATGTATAACAGAATGAGACATTACCTTCTGGTGCTTGCAGAAAGAGGATTTGAAATGCTGTAGAATGAAGCTCAACACTTCTATTTCCTTCAATATGGATTACATTTCAACACCAAGAACTGAAAAATCCTCACCACTGGACCATTAGGCAAAATCATGGTAGATGAAGAAAAGATTAAACTTTTTAATTATTTCATTTTACTTGGATCCACAATCAGCACCTATGGTGACAGCAGTCAAGAAATCAAAAGGTTATTACAATGGGAATATCTACTGTCAAGGCCCTCTTCAAATCGCTAAAGAGCACAGACATCAGTTTAAAAACCAAGAAATACTTAATCTAAGTCATGGTGTTTTCAGTTGCTTCCTAGGCACCTGAGAGTTGGATAATTAATAAAGAAGACCAATGGAAATTTGTTATTGTTGTTAGGTACTTTTTGAGTCAAGTAAACTCATAGCGACACTATGAACAAAAAATCTGAACCCTGTTCTATCCTGTGCCATCCTCCCACTTCCTGACACACAAGAAAGCATTGCAGTAGTCACTGCATCAATCCATTCGGGTGGAGGGTCTTCCTATCCTTAGCCAACCCTCCACCCTACCTAGCATTATGTCCTTGTCCAAGGAAGAGCCCCTCCTAGCAACATGCCCAAAGTATGTGAAACGAAGCCTCATCATTCTTGCCTCCAAAGAACACTCTGACTGTATCCTCTTCAAGACATATTTGTTTATTCTTTTGGTTGTTCTTGGGATATTCAGTGTTCTTTTCCAACACCACAGCTCAAAGGCATCAAGTCTTGTTTTGTCATCCTTATTCATTATTGAGCTCTCAGACACATAAGAAGTGATCAGAAAGACTATGGCCTAAATAAGACACACCTTAGTCTTTAAACTGACATCATTACTCCTCAATAATTTGGAGAGGTCCCTTACTGCAGTTTTTTTCCAGTGCAATGCAATTTTGTGGTAGCGGAGAAGAGTATTGAATATCCCATGCACTTCTAAAAGAATTTTTAAAATTATGTCTTGGAGGAAGTACAAGGAGGATGCCTCTTAGAAGCAAGAATGGTCAAACTCAGTCTCATATACTTTGGCATGTTGTGAGAAGGGATCAGTGCTTGGAAAAAAGAAATCATGATTGGAAAAATTGACAGGAAAAGAGAGGAAGACACTTATCAAGACGGATTGACGCAGTGACTGTAACAATGGGCTTGAACATATCAGAGATCATGAGAATGGCATAGGATAAGGCATGGTTTTGATCTGTTGCTCACAGGATCACTATGAGTCGTGGGCAACTCAATAGTATCTAACAACAATAGTTATAACTTTGTGTGCATGAATGTTAGACAATGCTAGGGAAGACTGGTGAACTGATGCCTTTGAATCGTGGTGTTGGCAGAATGTTGACTATCCCATGGATTACCCCAAACCAAACAAATCTGTCCTGGGACAATGTGCAATCAGAGTGCTCCTTAGAGATAAGGATGATTAATCTTCGTTTCGTATACTTTGGGAAGGCTGTCAGGAGAACCATGTCGTTGGGGGTGGGGCGGGGAACCATCATGCTAGAAAAGATAAGATGTCTCAAATAGAAGATGATCCTCTATGATATCACCGACACAGTGTCTACAGCAAAGGGCTTGAGCATGACAGATACTGTGATGATAGTGTAACATAGAATAAGGGTTCCTTCGGTATGTTGTTCATAGGGTCACTATAAGCCATAGTTAACTCAATGGCGCGAAACAACAAGTCACAGCCTGCCCCAAAGTGCCTTTCTTTTTACTTTTAAAAGTCAAACTGATTTTCTTCTGTACCAGCAGCCCTTCTTTCATGCCCTTGAGATATCCGAGAATAGTGTGAAGAACATACTGCCGATATTCTATGTGGGATATTCATGACTTCTTTAAAAATAAAAAAAAAAATCTCAAGGTTATTTTTTTTACTATTATCATTAGATGGAAGTCATAGATATGTCATGTATTTGACTCATGTGCTTTTTTGATTATGGAATATTTATAGCTAACAAAACATTTACTGTATCAAAACGTACAGTTCAATGACATTAATATGTTCATAATGTTCAATCATCACCATCTCTTATTTGCAGATTCTTCATAACTTTTAACAGAAGCTCAGTGTTTCCTAAATTTCACAGGCTATTGGAATGAGACAATTTTGCTTCTGGTGAAAGCAAATTGAGTTAAGTGAAATGTGAACTGGGAAGGGGATGACAGTTGTACCCTTGAACACCAGGAAATGACAGTATAGGCTATGTATGCTTTGGAGAAATTTAGACCAACCAAAAGAAATGAAATCAAAAGAGAGCTGTCATTAGGTGCCTGTAGACTATAACTCATAGTGACCATGCATGAGGAACAGATCTGAATCTTGCTCTAATATCCATCATTGTCATAATCTCTGTTATGCTCAAACTCATTATTGTGGTCATTGTGTCAATCCGTCTCACTGAAGGTCTTCCTCTCTTTTACAGACCCTGTCCCTTTTCCAGAAAGATGTCTTTTCTAAGGATTGGTTCCTCCTGAAGACATCTCAAAATATGTGAGATGAAGTTTCACTGTCCTTGCCTCTAAGGAGAGCTTGGTTACACTTCTCTCAAGACAGAGTTGATTGCTCTTATAGTCCATAGTATGACCAATAATCTCCTCCAACACCACAATTGAAAAACATTGCTTTTTTTCTTTGTTCTTCCTTAGCCAACTTCTAGATGCATTGGAAGCAGTTGAAAATAACAGTGTGCACCAGACCTACCTTAGTCTTTAAATTGACAACCATGCACTTTAGCACCTTAAAAGGGTCTTTGAGATCAGATTTCCCTATTGTAACACATCTTTTGATTTCTTGATGAGTAACTATGAGGTTTTACTGTGGACCCAATTAAAATGAAATTGTTAACAACTTTAATATTTTCTCTCTCTGTAATATTGCCTTTTGATCCATTGGTAAGGACTTTTGTTTTCTTGATACTGAGATATAGCTCATGTTGAAGGAGGTATAGTCTTTGAATTTTTGCAGCAAGTGCTTCAAGTTTTATTTACTTTATGAAAGCAAGGTTCTATCATCTGCCTAATGCAGTTTGTTGAGTTTTCCTTTAATCTTGATGTAATAATCTTCTTCATACAGTTCAGAGTCTCAAATTATTTGCGCAGGTTAAATAGGTATAGAAAAAGGATAGAATTCTGAAGCACATCTTTTCTGATTTTAAATAGTATAGTATCAATCCTCTTGTTCTGTTCAGAAAACTGCTTCTTGACCTAAGTATCAGTTTTGTATGAGCACAGTTTAATGTTCTTCTAAATGTTATCCATAATTTGATATGGTCCACATTCCTTTTCATAATTAATAACACACAAATAAACACCTATCTAATATTCTCTGCTTTGTCAAGATCCTTTTGATATTAGTAATGGTACCCCTTCTTCCACTACTTCTTCTGAATCCCTCTTAAATTACTTGCAGTTTGCTGTTTATGCAGTGTTCCTACTATTTTTAAATAAGCTTCAGCAAGATTTGACTTGCATGTACTACTAATAATATTGCTCAATAATTTCCACTTTCTGTTGGATCACCTCTAGGGACCAATTACTATCCTGGACAGACTATTTTTCATGACACTGAGCTAACCACTATCTATGAAAGTGATCCACACTGTAAGTTTTGTGACATTCCACAATATTTCCATATATTATATAACTCTAAAATTCTAAAAGTGAAGTTATGTCATGGAATTTAGCAGTTTATACCATATAATTCAGCACTGACTTGTTTTCTGACATACTTTTTGTGAATGTTTCTGTTCTTGAATCTCATCATTTCTTTGCTTTTTGTTTTTGAATCTAAACTTTTTTTAAAAATTTTGCATTGGTTTACATACAAAATTTGTATACATTGTGTTTCACACGATGCTTCATTCACATTGTGTTTAATACATTCTCATTCAGTATGTTTCATAAGAATCAGTCACCATTGATTTACGCCCATCATTACTCTGTCTTTCCAGATGCCCATTGTATATTTCTCATTTCCTTTACTCACACTTCCTCCACCCACCAAATTGTGCAACTATATGATTTCCCCCCAGCCCCTGCACATCTTTACCCTTCTGTTCCTCCTCTTTCTCTATTAGAGTCCTATGAACATTTTACTAGTTATCTTTCTGTTTTTACAATACGATTCAATGCAGTATTTATCCTTTTGAGACTGAGTTAGTTCGCTCAGCATAACGGTCTCTTGTCTCTCCCAAGTTAGGCAGTAATTTTCAAAATTGTTGCCCCTGAGTGCTGCATAATATTCCATCAAGTGAATGTACCACAGTTTCTCAATCCATTCAATTGTGGTTGGAGATTTGGGCTGTTTCCATCTTCTTGCAATTGTGAATTATTCTGATATGAATATTGTGTACAAATCTCCATTTGTGACTCAGTTCTGATTTCATTGAGGTGTATTTCTAGGAGTGGAACAGTTGGATCATATGTAATATCTGTGTTTAGTGGTTTTTTTAGAATATATTTTTTAAAATTTTATATTGGTTTGCTTACATAATTCATATGCATTGTGTTTCACACTATTCTTAATTCACATTGTTTTTCATGCAATCATTCCCATGCATTATGGGTTTTTTTAAAAATGAAGTTTTTATTTTATACTGGTTTACTTAACAATGTTTGTATGAATTCTATTTCACACTGGATTTTTCTCAATTACTTTACCCACCCTTCCCTCTACCCATTAAATTGTGCGACCCTATGATTATCCCCCTGCCCATCCTCACCTCTCTGCTCCTACCCTCTCTCCTTGGATTCTCATACATGTTTTATTAGTTATCTATCTTTCTATTTCTACAATAATCGTCTTGTACAGTATTTGTCCTTATGGGATTGAGTTAGTTCACTCAGCATAATGCTCTCCAGTCCCTCCCAACTTAGGCAGTGATTTTAAAAATCATTGCTCCTGTGTGCTAAATATAGTATTCTATTGTGTAAATGCACCAGAAGTCCTCAATCCATTCAACTGTGGTTGGACATTTGGGCTGTTTCCATATCCTTGCAATGGAGAATAACCCTGCTATTAACATTGATGTACAAATTTCCATTCGAAAAATTACATTTTTTTGGAAAATGATCAAACTATGAGATGAAATGGACAAAGCTATTGTGGGAGTGAGATATTTCAACATATCTTATGAGCAAAGATACACAGGAGTTTGTTTTTCTGGACATTATAAAATACTGCATCCACACAGAATACAGATTCTTCTCAAACATACTAGAACATTTACACAAATGGACCACACCAGCTCTATAGCAAATCTTAGCAGATTGCAAAGAGATAGCATATACACCTTGTTCAGGGTGCTTTACGGTTAAATTCAAAGTGAATGACCAAAATATAAACTTAAAATGCCTATGTAAGTAAAATCCTATGTATCTACAGCCTATATTTAGATGATCAGCAAAAAGAACGTGTGTAGATGGATAGAAAGGTCAAACAATGGTGGTAAGAACTTAAACAGTGGTGAACATAGGTGAGCAGCATAGATTTGTTCATTGTTCTGGCCTTTCAGCTCTTCTGCCAATGTTGGATTGATAGATATAGATGATATAGATGATAGATATAGATATAGATATAGATATAGATAGATAGATATAGATATAGATAGATAGATATAGATATAGATAGATATAGACATAGACATAGATAGATATAGATAGATAAAATTTTTATTTTATAGTGATTTACTTACAAAGTTTGTATATGTGTTTTTCACATCAGATCTTTCTAATTTCCTTTACCCAGCCCCTGCCCATGAGATTGTGTGACCCTATGATTACTACTGCCCTCACCCAATTGCCCATTCTCACCTCTCAGCTCCCCCCTACCCCACTTGAATCCTCATACATGTTTTACTAGTTATCTTTCTATTTCTACCATAATGGTCTTGAACAGTATTTGTTCATATGATACTGAGTTAGTTCACTTAGCATAATGCTCTCCAGTCCCTTCAAAGTTAGGTAGTAATTTTCAAAATCTTTGCTCCAGCATGCTTTGTAGTATTCCGTCATGTGAATGTACCATAATTTATCAATCCATTCTATTTAATTGGACATTTGGGTTGTATCTATATTCTTGTGATGGTGAATAATGCTGCTATGAACATCAGTGTACAAATCTCCATTTGTGCCTCAGTTCTCATTTTTTCAGGGGATATTCCAAGTGGAATAGCTGGGTCATATGGAATTTCTATATTCAGCATTTTTAGGAAATGCTCTGCCTTCCAGAGTGATTGTACCATTTTACAATGTCACCAACAGTGTATGAGAGTTCCTAGCTCTCCACATCTTCTCCAACATTTATTACTTACTATCCTGTTAAATTTTGCCAGTGCTATTGGGGTGAGATGGTATCTCATTGTTGGTTTTGATTTGTATCTCTCTCATTTCCAATGATTTTGAGCATATTTTCATGTGTCTGTTGACTATATGAATATCTTTCTCTGTGAAACAATCTTTTTATGTCTTTTGTCCATTTTGTAATTGTGTTCTCAGTCTTTTTCTTGTAGAGGGCCTGTAGGATTCTGTAAATTTTTGATATGAGATTCTTGTCTAAAATGGTTTTGCTAAATGTTTTTCCCCCCAGTCAATAGGTTTTCTTTTCACTCTGCTGGAAAATGTTTTAGATGTACACAGGGATTTAATCTTTAGAAGGTCCCATTCATAATTTTTTTTTTATAAAATGGATGATCTAATTTAAATTTTACAAAACATCACTTAAAATAGCAAAAACAAAGATTTCTCATTGATAACAAAGATATGCCTGACCCAAACCTTGGGATGTTTTAGTCATCTCATAAGCAATTAAAATTTGGGCAAAGATAAAGATAATATGAAGAAAATTTGATTCATTTGAATGAATTATTTTTGGTGAAGAATATTGAGTATAACATGACCTGGCAGTGCCTTCAGTGTAGCTTAATCTTCTTCCTTCCTTACCATTGGCTTTTGATCATTTGGTAGTTCCTGAAATATTTCATTGTCAGACAATTCAGACACATAGACCAGTGGGCCAAAATTGAGAACTCAGAAATGGACCCATCTATCTATGGTCAACTGATATTTGATAAGGAAATCAAAGCTATCAAATGGGGAAAGGACAACCTCTTCAACAAATGGTGCTGGCAAAACTGGACTTCCACCTGCAGAAAGCTGAAACAGGATCCACATCTCACACCATATACAAAAATCAACTCAACGTGGATCAGAGACCTGGAAATAAAGCCCCAAAGCATAAAGTTCATAAGAGACAAACTGGGGTCAAGCTTAGAAGAAGGCCTAGTCTATGGTATAAAGGGACTGCAAAATATAGTTAGAAATTAACAATCTGAAGAGGATAAAATTGATGAATGGGACCTTCTAAAGATTAAATCTCTGTGCTCATCAAGAGCTTTTCCCAACAGAGTGAAAAGAAAACCTCCTGACCAGGAACAAACATTTGGGAATACTATCTCAGACAAGGGTCTCAAAAGGAAAGTTTACAGAATACTCCATTCATCAATTTTTATGCTTCTTGTGAATTTTAAGTTATTATAAAATGAAAATTACAGACAGTCTCTGGATTACAAATGGAGATTCTGTTCTATTCCTTCTTTAAGTCTGTTTTAAAATTGAATGTGTATGCTAAGTCTGAACAGTTGAATTTGTATTCCAAGTCTGAATAGTGTATATCTAATGAAATTTAGCTACATGTTTGTTTTAGCATATAGTATACATTTCTGTGGATAAAACATTAATGAAATACTTCCAAACACACTAAAACATCTTTAACATAATACAATAACACCAATAATAATGCTTTGATGAATGTTACAAGGTAATTCCCATTCATTATTATAAACCACTGTATGTATCCGAATTTTTTAATAAAATCATGTAGATGCTTTTTCTAATGCTATAGCTACCAGTGTTCCTCTATTAATTGTAGAGTTTTCAGAGATTTTTCTATTTCAGAAGTGAATGTCCAATCCTGTTTCCTAGTCTGTACTGATCTGAGAACTCTGCTGAAACCTGTCCACCATAGGTATGATCCTTCTGGCATTTGACACACCAGTGACATAGCATACGGCATCACAATAACCCACAAATTACTCCCATGCAGCAAACTGGAAGACAAGTGTTTATTAATAAGAACAAATGATAAATAAGCAAGCATATATACACCTAAGGCATAAAATAATTAGCCATATGCAAAACATTCCCCCAGTTCAACATGTTGACAGTTAAGTGTTGTACCTTTAACAGGCATATAGGTATCATAGTACAAGGCTTCTCTGAGGCCTGTGTATACAGTACTTAGGATGGGTCCCTGGTGGATGCTGGAGCCTTGTAATTGAGGCTCACTGCTGACCTGAAATACTTGCTGCAAAAAAACAAAGACTGCATCTTTCATTGTGGACTGCATCTCAACATCAAGAAAGCAAAAATTCTTACCTGAGGACTGATAAGCAACACCATGATAGAAAAAGACAAGACTGAAATTGAAACTGTGAACAACTTCATCTTACTTGCATCGATAATCAACACTCTTGGTACCAGCAGTCAGGAGATCAAGAGAAGTTTTGTTTTGGTAAAGTGCAGACCTTTCCAAATTACTGAGGAGCAATGATATCAGTTTGAGGACTAATGTGTGCCTGATTGAGGCCATGGTCTTTTCAATTACTTGTTATGCATCTGAGAGATGGGCAATGAATATGGATGACAGAAAAATAATTTATGCCTTTGAACTGTGGTGCTGGAGAAGAGTACTGAATATCCCATGGACTGCCAAAAGAACAAACAGCTATATCTTGGAGAAGGTTTAGTCAGAGTGTTCCTTGGAGGAAAGGATGACAAAGTTTCATCTCACATACTTTGAGTATATTGTTGTTGCTGTTGTTGATTGATGTCGAGTTGACCAGGACTCACAGCAACCCAGTGAACAAAAGGCCTGGAGCCTTTCTATAACTTTCATCATTTATCAAATTCACAGAGTTTTCAGAGGCAATGTTGTTTAGGAAGTAGATGCCACTCTGAGAGGCTACTCCTTGGAGAGGGACATACTTCTTAGAAAGGTGGATGGATGTCAACAGAGAAGTGGACCATCAACAGATGGATTGACACAGTATTTACTGTAATAAAGTCGAGTATATCAGAAATGATGAGGAAGGGACAGTATAGGACAGGGTTCAGATTTGTTGTTCCTAGGGCTGCTTTGAGTTGTACTGGACTTGATGTCACCTAACAATGTAACAACAGTATATTGTTGTGTGCCATAGAGTTGAAATCAACTCATTCGTTGCTGACCCCCAGTGGGTTTTCAGAGACAGTTAACCACATGGGAAGAAATTGCCTATATTTCTCCTGTGAAGCAGCTGTTGGCCTCTAACCATGTTCCTTTGGGATTGAAGTGAAGCTTCTTGCCAGTAGGCCACCAAAACTCCCGAACAACAGCAGAGACAAATGAACAATAGAGATGAGTTAATTAATAGAATTAAATTTAATTCATTATCATCAAGTCACCTGGCCAACTGACCCATGTTTATTCTCATTCCAAAAAAGGTGACCCACCACTGTGGAAATTATTGAACAATATCACTAATATCATATACTAGCAAAATCCTGCTGAAGATTATCCAGAAATGACAGGAACAGTACCATGACAGAGAACTATCAGAAATACAAGCTAGGTTTAGAAGAGGTTGTGGCACTAGAGACATTATTGCCAATGTCAGATGGATCTTGGAAGAAAGCAGAGTATCAGAGGCTGTTCTATCTGTGTTTCATTAACTATGCAAAGAAATTTGACTGTGTGATCACAACCAATCGTGACTAACATTGAGGAGAATCGGAATCCCAGAGCACTTAATTGTGCTTATGCGAAACCTCTACTTGGAACAGGAAACAATCCTCAGAACAGAGCAGGGAAACACTGAATAGTTCAAAATCAGGAAAATAGTGCATCAGGGATGCATCCTGTCTCCATCTTTTCAAACTATATGCAGAACAGATCATTTGGGAAGCATGGCTTTAAGAGGAGGAATGTGGCATCAGGTTTGGAGGTAGACTCATCAACCTACATTATGCAGATGACAAAACATTGCTTGCTGAAATTGAAGAGGACCTAAAGTGCTTGCTTCAGGAGGTCAAGGACTGTAGTCTTCAATATGGATTGAAGCTCAACATCAAGAAGACAAAGTTTCTCACCACTGGGCCAATTGGCAGCATCAGGATGGATGGAGAAGAGATTGAGGTTGTTAATAGTTACAACTTGCTCGGTTCCACAATCAACACTCTTGGCACCAGCAGTCAGGAAATAAAAATATTAATTGCATTGGGAAAATCTGCTGACCTCTCCAGAGTACTGAAGAACAATAAGGTCAGTCTAAAGACTAAACTGCACCTGAACCAGTCCATGGTCTTTACCATTACTCACTATGCATCAGAAATCTGGACAGTGATTGAAGATGAAAGAAGAAGAATTGATGCCTTTGAATTGTGGTGCTAGAGAAGAGTCTAGGACATACCATGGACCATCAAGAAAAGAAATAGGTCTGTCTTAGAGAGGGTGAAACCAAGTTTCTCCTTGGAGGCTAAAGTTTTGAAGCTCTGTCTCACTGACTTTGGGCACATGGCCAGGAAAGACCAGTCCTTAGAGAAGGACACCATGCTCAGAAGGGTGGAGGGACAGTGAAGTTGACGAAGACCCCGGATGTGATGGATCGATACAGTAACTGGGGGAATGGGAGTTGGTGTGTTGGAATTAGTGAGACTGGCTTAGGACAGGAAAGGACTCAGAGCTGTTGTACAGAGGGTCGTTATGGGTCACAGGCAACTTGATGGCACACAACATCAACAACAACAACATGAAGTCAAAATATTCTCATAGCTGACCTGCCAGTTGTTTTCCAAAGCTGTAAGTAGCACAGAGGAGATTGCTCATCTTTCTCCGGAGTAATTGATGGTGAATTTGAACCACCAGAGAGGTCTGATCTTTGAGTTAGCAGAGGAACTCTCTTCAGCCTGGCACTAGAGCCTTTCCAGTAAAATCTAAGCCCCTAGGATGTATGCTGTTTGTATTAACACATACAGTAGGCATGAGTAAACTGATTTTAACATTGTAGGAGTGAATAACGAGAGAAAAGATAAGAATAACATTAAAAGGATTCATTCCTCCTCTCCTGGGGACCTTAGAGGCATTGGAATTGAAGCTGAACCCAGCTCATGTTGTAGGGCAGAACTTAGTTTTAGAACTTTGATAAATAGGCAGAAAGAACGTCAGTCTCATAATGGATAGATTTTAAAATCTATTTATGGGATTTTACATATTTTTCCCATTATAAATTGAGAAACAGTGGCTGTCAGAGAGTGTCAAGTCCTGTACATAGTTCCTCCAGCATGGGTCTAGAATATATTCCTATTTCACTTCAACAAATTTCTCCACAGCCATTTCTATTTTACAAGAACCATTCACTTTGGTATTAAAACTCAGGAAATTTAGTGTACAAAAAGTTATGGGACAGATGAAGCTAATGTGGTAAGGCTTAGAAAATTTAAGCTATTTATGTAAGTTTTCACAGTTGTTAAGTGGTAGAGACAGGCTTTGAACCAGGTTTACAAATCAATCACAGATGTTAATATTGACATAAAAATCCTTCACTTTCTTATTCTTGAAAGCTTGTCTTGTATTTGCTAATGTGAGACAATATATACAAAACATTTTTACTTATTGTTGATTGAGTGGAAGTTTACAAAGAAAATTGACTTTTCATTCATCCTCTCCTATTCATCTTGTTTAATACCACTAATTACAATACCTGCCCCCTCTGCCTACTTTTACTCTAATTAATTTCTTTGAATGCTTCTCTCATATTTTGGATGTGTTGCTAGGAGAGACAATTGCTGGAAATATCTAGGGTCAGCGACAGAGAAGATGACTCCCCTAATGGAATAGATTGACACAGTGACTGCAGTAATGGGCTTAAGTGTGTTTAAATTGGTGAAGATGGCACAGAAGAAGACACTGTTCAGGTCTGTTGTTCATAGGGTCACTTTGAGTCTTACTACTCAACTCAGCTGGAAAGCATCTAATAATAACCTTGCCTTCCTGCCTCTAGGGCTTTATCCTTGGACAATTGCTGGTCTTTTGACCTTATATGATTGCTTGTTCAAAGAAATGGATGGCTCCCTGGTGTTACTGGTTATCTTACAAGCCTGTTTATAGTTTGATTCTCTCTGTGTGTTAGTTTGCTTACAAAGTTCATATACATATCACACTATTCTTCATTCACATTGTTTTTCATAAAATCACTCTCATGCATTATGTTTTATAAAATTAATCACCTTTGGACCTTGCCCATCATTACCTTGTCTTTTTGCCTGGATTCTTCCCCTTTTGCTAGCCCTTCACCCTCCACCCACCTTACTGTGGTTTCACCCCTACCTATCCTCACCCCTTTGCTCCCACCGTTTCTCCCCACCCCCTACCTTGAGTTCCCATACATGTTTTAATAGTTATTTGTCAGTTTCAAACATGAGTCATGAGGATAAGTTCTGTTCTAGGGTTGAAGAGTGACTAAGGGTCATAGTCTCAGGTTCCACTAGTCTTGTAGGAACTGGAAAATTGACCCTCTTTATGGTTTTTAGTTTTGCTCCATATTTTCCCACTCTGTGCAGGACTGTAAACTGTGATCTCTTTTAGTGTGGTCAGTGATGGAAGCCAGGTATCATCTCATTATTCTGGTCTCAGAGTTTTAGAAGTTTGAACCTCATGTCTTCTATTTAGATTCTTAGATTACTGCATCTTTGTTTTTCTTTCCCCTTCTTTTTTCAAGACAGAAAGCCATAGTTGCATCTTAGATGACTGGTCAAAAACTTTTAAAAAATTAGTTGCAATTCACTAAAGTAGGATGTAGAACATTGTCTTTATGGACCATATTATGCCAATTGACCTGGTACCCTCTAAGACCCTGATTCCAATGCCTCAGAATCAGCAACTCATTCTCTCAGGGTATTTAATTAAGAAGCATACAAAACTTTGATTCCTATTGGCTCTGCTAGATACATGGGTGAAGTAGGAAATACTTTAAAATGTGTAAGAAAGATAGAATTCTAAGGTGTAATTTGAAAATAGAATCTCATAAATTTCATTAGGAAAATTTGCTGTCAGGGACCTCTCCAGAGTGCTAAAGAGCAACGATGTCTGTGTAGAGTGTAGAGACTAAAGTGTGCCTGATGCAGTCCATGGTCTTTGCAGTTACTAATTATGCATCAAAGAGCTGGACAAAGAAAAAAAATGACAGAAGAAGAACCGATGGCTTTGAGTTGTGGTGCTGGATAATCTTGAACACATCATGACTGCCAATAGAACTACCAGGTCTGTCCTGGAAAGGGTGAAGCCAAGCTGTGCCTTTGAGGCAAGGATTTTGAGGCTCCATTTCACGTATTTTGGATGTGTTTCCAGGAGGGACATCATGCTTGGAAGGGTGGAAGGCCAGTGCAGGAAATGAAGACTTTGGATGAATTGGATTGACACTGGGCTCCTAGGATAGAGCAGGGTTCAGAGCTATTGTGTATAAGGTTGCTATGAGTCACAGGTGACTCAATGGCACATAATAACAACATATTCCTTGGGATTATAGTGTATGACAAGTCAACCTTGTGAAAAGAACTAATTATTTAATGAGGTAAACACTGCAGTTCTGAAAATTCTTAGTTCTTCTCTTTGGCAAAATATATTGACAATAGTAATCCTGATAAGATATTCTTGATATTAAGGGAAGCTCTTATGACATAGTGGTAAGAAGCTGTGCTGTAAACTCAAAGACACACAATTTAGACTCACCAGATGCCCCACAGGAGAAGGATGGGCATTCTCCTTCCATGTGATTTACTGACTTTGAAAACCCACTGGAGTGTCAGCTATGGGTCAGTTCTGACTTGAAGGCAGGTATAAAAAATTCTAGAAATCAAGATGAAAAAGGAAAATGCTAACAATGATCTACAGGAAAATGAGAAAAGAATGGGATTTAATGTAAAAAAGTAGGAAATAATACACCACCTCTTTAACTACCTCATTATCTGACATTTCACATTTCAAATAATAGTAAAATATCTACTATTTGACTATGACACATTGATGATATACATCTAGCAATAATACATGCTGAGGTCGGAGACAAGGGTAGTACTAGCCTGATGGCTGTGTTCTCAGTGATTGGGCTGTTAAGGGTTAATATAATTTTGCAGTTGTGTAATAGTTTAGCTTGAAAGTTGTGTAATGCTGTAATTTGATAGTTACATAATGATGTAGTTATCATCCATTTTTTACCTGATGTGGCCATCTTCCATCTTTTACAAGGCCAATTTTCACAGAATTTGGTCAAATCTTAGGAACCTAACTATGTTGATAAGTGGGGAGTGGGTGTAAATGATTCTTTTATATAGTCTATTTGTGAATAAACTCTTCCAACACACACACGTACACAACTCAAAACTAGGAGAATAATATTTTCACTTCTCAAATTGGCAAAACAATTGATGTTAAGAACAACCTATGTGCAAAAGGGGGCTTTGGTGACACAACCCAAAAGTCTCCAATCCATCAGTGACTCACTGGGAGAAAGATGAGCAATTTCCTCCTGTGCAGTCTATGGTCTCAGAAACCCAGTAGAAGTCAGATATGAATAAATTAATATTTTCTACAGCAATGTGTGAGCCATAAAGACTGTTGTGGTGATAATGTATACGTTCAAGCATTTTTTTTTGTTGAAAGAGTAGGTGAATATAACTAGTATGGAGGGTATGTTTAATCAATAATAAAATTATAAAAGCTTATGCTCTTTCATTCAGCAATTCCATTTCCAAGAGATTTATCATGAAATATAAAATATAAAATAAATATGAAATATAAAATAAGTTGTAATAGCAAAGGTTATCAGCAATTCAAATTTCCATTGTTAGAATATTATTAAATCATTGCACATTCCTATACCAGAATTCATTTAATGGATGTAAAAAGAGGAAGAAGAAAACAATGAGAAAGCACTTCATGTACTAATATAGAAGTTTCTTAAGATATTTGAGAGGAAAAACAGGCAAAGAACAGAACATTGTGTGTAGTGCATCACCATTTGTGATTAAAAGGATACTCCCTCTTAAAGGGCAAGGAAGAATGCATTTTGAAATGTATAATGTCTTTGCTTGCATATGTCGCCAACAATTCTGGAAACTAATATAAAAAACTAGTAACACGATAGTTTATTGGGGCAGGGATGGAATTTTAGGGGGGAGCGAAATCTTTTGATTATATATGTTTCATTTTTTTTAACTACTTGATTTATTGCTTAAAAATAATTAAGTCAACAACATCAAAGAGAAGAAGAAAAAAGCGCAGGCCTTGCTTCTCAAGGAAGATGTAAGAATTTAATTAAAGCCTTCCCTGCTCTAAAGTTCTAGAAAGGATGATTATAAAAACTAACATTTGTATAGATGGAGCAGCATATGAAGCAGTTTCGCCAATTCCTCGATGTCTCAATACTGTCCTATTGTTCCCTCCATTCTTAAAACCATGTGTGTGAAGTTAGATTTGTTAAGAAAATGGAGTTTAAAAGGTTCAACAGCATTCCTCATATTGAAAATATGCAGCACAGAGCTCCGTAGAATCCCAGGTCTCTGGGCTCCAGAATGACTTCTCTCCATCACACTCTGCTGTCTTGGGACCTTGACCTTGGCTGACCGCCTGGGTGACTCCACCCTCCATGCTCTCATTGTCCTGTGGAGTGAACAGACCATACTGATTCTCTGGGGTGATAACACAGCTGTTTGTGCCAACTTTGTTCCCAAAAACCTACTGGAGTCTCCTATCCTGTACAGAAACATGATGTTGCTGTTTTGAATATAATAGAATGATAACATCATAAACATCTGATTCTAAAACCCAAAATTCCAAGTCAAAATCCGTGATGACTCTCATCTAATTGAGCAAAATATGGAATATTTGGATAGTTCTATAACTCCTACCTTTGAGGGAAGTTGTGAAACTTACAAAATATTGAGGGGTTGGAGAATAGATGAGAAAAGAGCATAGACCAGTCTATGCAAAACTGTACTCAGTGTGTTTGAAATAGTCAATACAAGGAGAATGCATAGGAGAATCTTATGCTAACACAAAGTACTAGTTCTGGAATAGATTATGAAGACGGTATGATTCCCTTGTTTTACAGTAAATAATAAGGAATTTTTGGAGACCTATATGCTAACCACTATTTTAAGTACTTCACATTAATAATTCATTCACTTTAACTATCAACCTTATGAAGTAGATATATTTCATAATTCTCTTATTAACAGATGGGAAAGTCTAAATGGCTTATCTGGGATCACATAGCTAAGTTCCTCTGTTAGAATTCAAACAGGGATTAAGTGGTTTCTCTAACTCCTATGGAGGGAGGGAGGAAGAAAGAGAAGGCTAGAAAATGGAATTTTCTTGTCATCAGTCCTGTGGTCTAGTTGCCCATTTATTTCTGTCTACATCAACAGCCCTATCCTGACATGGTCTGCCGTAGGATGCAGAGCTCAAGAAAGTGAAATTGTAATTTTGGCCAAAGTGTCACCAATTGACTATCTCCTTTTAACTACATCCTTTCCCTACCTTGGTGTTCTTTCTTATTAAGAGGCAATGATCTCAGTTAACAAATCATACTTTTGAATTTTTAGAAGAATAATTATTAACAAGAACAATTTATTAACCTCTGTAGTAGTTTTCTAGGATCACAATCACAAATTACCTTAAATGGAATGGCTTAATACAACAGAAGTTGATTCTCTCATAGTTCAGAAAGTCAGAAGTCAAAAATAAAGGTGTCAAGCAGAGTCTTCCTGTGGACTCTGACAGAGATCCTTTTCTGTGCCTCTCTCCTGCTTTTTCTGGTTTCTGATAATCCATGGTGATCCTTGGCTTGTAACTGGAGCATTCCAATCATTGTCTCCGTCTTTATATGGATTTCTTATATCCTATGTCTGTGTCTTTTCTTCTTCAACTAAAGAGACTTAATTCATATTTAATTTAGAGTCTAACCCAATTCAGTAAGACCTCATCATAATTGGATGAATTCTACGTTTAAAGAATCTATTTACAAAAAACACCCCAAAGACTGAAGTTCTGGGTAGATTGATTTTATTTTTTTAACAGACACTATTTACCTCTGTATAACTACATTGCATTTGTTACTGAACAGAGGATGTTGGATGTAATACTATTTTCCCCACTTTAAAGATGAAAAAGTTGAGCCCCAGATAAGTGATTCACTTACTAAAATCTAATCTTAAACAACAAAGATCGACATCTTCCAAGAATGGATTCTGAATTCTACAGATACTTTCATATGGTGAAAGCTTTCAAATTCTAGTACTTTTTTTACCCACTAACCCAAGTGATATTGCCCAAAGTTATGATCATCTATTTTCAGATGGTGTGGTGGCCCCATTTACTAGCCAGTCCACTATCCCCACCAGCAGTCCACTATCCCCAGCAGTATCAGAGGCTAACTTTGACCATATCATAGTGAGGTGACTGCTCTTAGGAATAAGACTGACCCTTAAGCAAGTCATTTAAGAATAATTTAATACCCTTTTCTAGGCCAAGAGAAAGTAATTAAAAATAAAAGCATACTTACCAAAGGGAATAGATACTGAGGGACTCAATTTTGTAACCAATATGTCATTTTAAAATATATATGTGCCTTTAGAGCAGTAA
>NW_006399788.1:2108045-2135893 GCF_000299155.1 Elephantulus edwardii | reverse complement strand
GATTCGAATCTGAAATAAATTCCCTCTTGCCCTTGCATCGGTGTCGGCTCCTTGGTGACTTGGGGGGAACTGGATTTGGGGCATAACAATACCTTATTAGCAGAAGGGTTTGTATATTTTTCAGTTCCATAAAGAATCAGATTTCTTTAAGTACTGAGTTCAGACAGTGTGTCTTTGAAAAGAAACACAAATAATGATAGAAATCAATGGATTTATTTTTCTTATTTTATCATAACTAATATGGATCTTGGCTGAAAGCAGAGAGTACCAGAGGAATGTTTATATTTCATTGACTATGCAACAGAATTTGATTATATGGATCACAACAAATTGTATCTAACCTTGAGAAGAATAGGAATCCCAGAACACCTGATTGTGTTCATGTGAAACCTATACTTAGACCAGGGGCAGTTGTCAGAACAGAGCAAGGGAACACTGCATGGTTCAAAATCAGAAAAATATTGCATCAGAGATGTGTCCTGTCTCTATACCTTTTCAGTCTGTATAGAGAGCAAATAATTTGAGAGGCTGGACTTTATGAGGAGGAATGTGGTATCAGGATTGGAGGAAGACTCATCAACAACTTACATTATGCAGATGATACAATTGTACTCGCTGAATCTGAGGAGCGTTTGCTGTAGAGGGTCAAAGACTGTAGTCTGCAATATGGATTGAAGCTTGTTGTTGTTGTTATGTGCCGTCGAGTTGCTTGTGACTCATAGCGACCCTATGTACAACAGCCCTAAACTCCGCTCTGTCCTGTGCCAATTGCACTGTCTCTGACACTCCCTTCCCAATTACCCCAGTCACTGAATCAATCCACCTCATAGAGGGCCTTCCTCTCCTGCGCCATCCCTCCACCCTCCCAAGCATGATATCCCTCTCCAGGGACAGGTCCCTCCTCACAACATGTCCAAAGTATGTTAGACGGAGCCTCAGAATCCTTGCCTCAAAGGAGCCACCCGGTTTAACCCTTTCCAAGACAAATCTGTTTGTTTTCGTAGCAGTCCATGGTATTCTCAATACTCTTCTCTAGCACCACAGCACCATCAAGAAAATGAAGATTCTCACCACTGGGCCAATTGACAGCACCATAATAGATAGATAGGAGATTGAGATTGTTAACAATTTCAGCTTGTTTGGTTCCACAATCTTGGAACAAACAGTCAGGAAACAAAACAACCAATCCCCAAAACCAAAACCACATTGTATTAGGAAAATCTATTGTCAGGGACCTCTCCAGAGTGCTGAAAAGTAAGGATGTCAGTCTGTATACTAAAGTGCACTTATCCAGGCCATGTTCTTTGCAGTTACCTGTTATGCATCAGAGAGCTCCACAATGACCAAAGAAGACAGAAGAGTAATTGATGGCTTTTAATTGTGGTTATAGAGAAGAGTATTGAACATGCCATGGTTGCCAACAGACTACTAGGTCTGTTCTGGGGAGGGTGAAGCCAAGTTGCTCTTTGGAGGCAAGGATTCTGAGACTCCATCTCACATATTTTGGGCATGTTTCCAGGAGTGACCAGTCCTTGGAGAAGTACATCATGCTTGGAAAGGTGGAGAGACAGTGCAGAAGAAGACAACCTCAAATGAGATGGATTGACACAGTCACTGGTCTAATAAAGATAAGTGTGTCAGAGATAGTGAGACTGGGCCAGGATAGAGCAAGGTTCAGAGCTATTTTATATAGGGTTGTTAGGAGTCACCTGTGACTCGATGGCACATAACAATAACAACAATATGAAATTATGAAATTTCTTGAACATTCTGTACTATCGCATGGAGTATACATTTCCTCCCATATCAGGACTTTATGCCTTGAAAAAAAAATGAGTTTAAGGACAGCAGAGATTGAGAGGATGGCACAAAATTTAGGAGGATTTTGATCTGCTTTAAATAAGGTCTCTGTGACTTGGAGCCAATTGACGACCCCTAATAATAACGAAAACATGGCTTATTCCATTTACCCAATAGGTTTCATCCAATTACATCTCATTTTACTAAATATATCAACAGATATTATGAAAAGTAGACCTTGCGTTTATGAATGCTTGACCAATGAAGAGAAATTGTCAATTATTTCTCCTGAAGTTTCAAAGTGAATCAGAAATATGAGGAAAGATTAAACAGTTAAAAGGTAAAGTGCTGATAAGAACTTTTATTGAGTGGGATCATTTTTGCTGAAGTGAAAATGTCATCTTCTTAAAAAGGAGAATATGTATCTTGGAACAGTTCCTCTTCTTTCACTTATCCAGCATTTTGTTGAGGGCCCTCTGATTTTCCAGACTCAATTTTTTTTTTACTTAAGACACAAAACAAACAAACAAAAAAGTAGCTACCTTCAAAGAGCTTGACTTTTTTTTTTTATGCGTGTACCGTCAAATTGTATCTGACTGGTACAGGAGGCGACTGTTCCTCCTTCTTCAGCACAGCATCTGGTGGATTTGAACCGTGCACTTCTGGGATTGCAGTACAGTTTCCTGCCACTAGGCCACCAGAGCTCACCAAAGAGCTTGACTTTTAACAGCATATAAGCATAATGTTGCAGTTGTGTGCCATCGAATCAGAACCAAATCATAGCTGATTCTCCAGTGGGTTTTCAGAGACAGTTTAATCATGTGGGAATAGATTGCCCATCCTCCATTGAAGCAGCTGGCAGACTTGAACCAAGTGATTTCAAGATTATAGCACAATAGCAAGTATATAAGTAGGTAATAAGCATTTTGGAGTGGTGGGGCAGGTGAAAGAAATGAGTTTCAGTAAGGCTAGGGCATGGCCAACCACGGAACCTGCCCCTGAGAAATTATTATTTGACTAAAACTTGAAGGAGTTGGGAGAGAAAACAAAGATGGCATCCCAAAAGGAGAGCATTTCAGGAAATGGGAAGAGCAAATGTTAAAGTTATTGGACAGGGAAGATAGCTGTGAAGAAATGGCTAAGGGGTCAGCGTGGCTGGAGTGGAGAGAGGAAGGAGCAGGATCAGATGATGGAGGATTTGTAGGCCATTGAAAGAGTTTAGCTTCCTCTCCATACCTTGAAAACAGCATCATTTGTAGCACCAGGAATTTGCAAAACATTCAGTACTTTTGTGAATGCTTCTTTATGTCCTTGAACAAATTTGATCTTACATTATGAGGTGGATAAGCAGAGCAAATATTATCCTTATCCTTTGGAAATGAAGACTCAGATTCAGAAAAAATATTAAATACATTGCCAAGTTAACAGAGGGTGGTTTGATCTGGAATTGATACTATTTATCATTTCTAGATTTTGTTTTGTCACTGTATTTAGATTCATCTAAAAAAATAAAAAGGTCTATTCCTTGCAATCACTTGTTATGTGTCAGGGAGCTGGACAATGACCAGGGAGGCTAGAAGGAGAATTGATGCTTTTGAGCTTTGATGTTGGAGAAGAGTGTTGAGGGTGCCATGGACCGCTAAGAAAACAAACAGATTCATCCTGGAGAGGGTTAAACTGGGCTGCTCCTTGGAGGCAAGAATTCTGAGGCTTCCTCCGACATACTTTGGTCATGTTGTAAGGAAAGACCGGTCCTTGGAGAAGGACATCATGCTTGGGAGGGTAGAGGGCAGACGCAGGAGGGGAAGGCCTTCTTGGAGGTGGATTAATTTGATGACTGGGGTAATCGGGATGAGTGTGTCAGAGACAATGAGATTGGCACAGGACAGAGTTTAGAGCTGTTGTACATAGAGTCACTATGAGTCGCAAGCGACTTGATGGCACATAACAACAACAACAACAACAACAACAACACTTTAAAATGAAAGCCAACAAAAATGAAGAAACTGATTTTTAGCAATATCCTTGGATTCTCAGAATACAGTCTTATTTTCTCTATAGTGTTGATTTCACTATTTAGGTCTGAAAAAGAGTTTAGGCTGCACCCAGTACAACTCTATTGGACACCATTCACGTAGACACAAATGGTTTGAACTCATCTGCTATCCAAAAGATTCTTCAAATTCACCCTGAAAGGCAGTTTAAGTTTAGATTTAGAAATCTTTTGCCATTAAGATTATAGCCAAATAGACCCCCTGGAATAGATCTACTCTGTAGTACACGCTGTTGGTATGAGTAAGAATTGAAAGACAATAAAACTGTTCAGATCAGCCAAGTGGCGACCCTATTTTATGCCATCTTTGCTCCCCTTTACTTTATCTCATTTCTAGCCCAATACTTGAATTCAATCACTGAAATCCATTTTCTTAGTTTTGATTCTCAATATTCCCTGTATAGAACATGACTCACGCTAAATGTTTGGTAAATAACTGGACCAAACTAACATGACCTTAGAGTCTTACTCCAGCAATATTTGCCTGGTAGATATCTCAACTGTCCCTATGACTTCCATGACTTTACTTTGACGTTCAACAAGAGATGAGGCAGTCCAATTTTACCTTCTTCTAGCCAGCTTTGGGAAACACGCTCAACTTCTTGTATAACTCGTCTCTCTCTTTGATTTTTGGGTATGATTCAAATCATTCCTGAGTCCTGAGATAGGAGATGGATGTATTGTTGGTTTTTTATTTTATTTTCTTTTTCATTCCCTCCCATTCCTCTCTGTTATCTGCAGTTGTTGACCATTTTTTTCCACAGTTCACGAAGCCTGAACCAATTTGATGAATGGAGTTTTCAGAAATGGATACTCATTAAACAAACAGATCTGGTAAGCTAATAAACTCTGTTATGGGCTAAGCAAATTTCCTCTTATGTAATCTTCCCTTGCGGTGGCTGCACTGTGCAAAGGAAGAAGACAGCTGGTTTCTCAAAGGCAGTTATGCCCCTAGTTAGAGCTGTAATTTACAGAGGAGGGCCACTGCCATGCACTTTCCCACGCCCCACCTCTGACTCCTGTGTTTGGTGAGTGCGTGTGAGAATCCCTGATGTGACAGAACTTGGAGCTCAGGCAACAGAATGTTTCTGCACCCTCAGTTGCCATGTGAACTTGCTTTTGACATGGCATTGCCCATTTTGCCACCAAGGCCGCTCTGAATGAAATGTCTTTTTTCTTTCCTCTAACCCTTCTAAGCCTGGATTCTCTTGGATTGAATTGTTCTGTAACCCGAAAGCTATTAAGCTTTCTTCAGACGAAACAGAGCCGTCCTTTGTTTGTGTTTTACTACAAAGCATTACAAAATACACCCACACTATCAAGATGCCACTTCACCAATTTAAGTTACCAAAAACAGCCCCACAATGAGGTAGGGGATATTTCCTTGCCCTGCACTCATGCTTTCTGATTCCTGATTTTTTCCCCATGTAAATGAAACATGGATTAAATATCTTTACTTTAATTGTCCTACTATTGGCTTTTCCACTTTGAGATGAGCCTCACAAAAGCATTTGGAAATAAGTCAAATGTCCACAAAGCAGGCCAACTTGACCCTTAATAAAGCAGACTTTCTGGGAGAGGCAGATAACAGCTGTGTTCCTCTTCTTTGGGTAAAAACATGTAAGATCTCAGATTGTAAACTCCTAGGCTGAGGATCCCATCCTATTGTTAAAAAACTAACAAAAGATGTTTCATGTATTCCTATAGGACTGGAAGGTATCTTAGTTCTAGAAATACTAAAAATGGGTAGCTTTAAAAGAAAGTAATAGAATCTCTCACGATTTGGGAGGCTAGAAATCTGAATTCAGTGTACTGGCACTGAGGCAAAGCTGTCTCTGCCAGTTTTTGAGGGAAGGCCTTGTCATCAATCTTACCTTTTATCCAAGAATTTCTCAGTACAGATAATTTGGCTGGACCCACTATTTGCTCTTTTTTTCTTAGCATATTCAAATCCCCTTTCTCTTCTGGATTTTCTCCCCCTTTTTTTTTTAAAGTTAAAAGGTGCTGCAGCTATATCCCAGAAAAATTTTCTGTAAATGGGATCAGGGCTATGTCCTAGTAAGGATGTTGTATTCCATCCTATATTCCAGTAACTGATTGCCTGATCATATTATAGGGAATCATTACATAACTGCAAAACTCTGAGAACTATGGCCCATCTAAGCTGACTCACTCTCTCTCTTTTGCTCTGTGTATGTGCGTGTCTGTGTGTGTGCACACATGCATGTACAACTCAGCTCATGGCAGATGGTATTAAGTGACAGCTCTCTAATGCTGGTGGTCAGAAGGGATAGGAAGGAGGTTGATAACACATAGGTAATGCTAAGATGTTTTATAACAAAGGATGGATTCCAAGCTTCCAAGCCAACATGCAAAAAAAAATTTTTTCTCCTTAACATAATGTTGAACCAGCAAGAAACAATGATGCAAATCTAAGGCATAAGGTTAGAGAGTGTCACAAAGAAAAGCTTTCCTAAGTAAAAATGTTGGATTCTTTACAAAGACATTAATTACTGTTAAAATTTAGAATGAACATCTGTCTAGGAAAAACACAAGAGCAATGTTATCTGTGCTTGATAATAAGGGAACTGCAAATGAACCAGAAAAGTCATTAGGAAACAGGATGAGAAAAACCCTGTGGAACAGGCAGCAGAGGATTAGAGGAATTGGGGCATAGCATGAAGAAAGGGCCCAGAATGTATCTGGAAAGATGGTAGTTAAATTTCAAATGTTATAAAATAACTTGATGTTAGATTGACACTGGACAATTTCTTTCACTCTCTTTAAATTAATTTTAATGAAAGTTTACAGAAACTTAGGGTTTCTGGTCATTCATTGCTGCACTTTTTTCCCTGCCCACCTCCTCTCCCCAATTCACTCTTCTCCTTGAAAAGAAAGAAAATTCTTTGATTGTTATTCAGTCCCTCCCCCCTCCCCCCCCCCCCCCCCCCAAGTCCACTCTACTATGCAGCCTTCACTCTGGATTTCTGTAGTGACAAGAATACTCATTAATATTTCCCTTTTAAACAGTTCTCTCCCTCCTCTGTTTCAATGCAATATATATCATTCCTCCCTTCCTTTTCTTTCTTCCCTCAACCCTGATGTCAGTCCCATTTTGCATGTAAGTCAATATAACTAGTTGTTAATGGATGCTACCAAGATATTTGGCTCATAGTTCTGTAGTTCTCACAAAGTAGATTGGTCCATTGGTTTTCTAGGCTGTAATTTTTATAGATCACCCGCTGAGTTAACAGCTTAGCACTTAACCATCATTAAGCCACTAGTTGTTCTTAGGTGCCATTGAGTGGAATATGATTCGATCTTCTACAGTAAAAGTGTCCTGTTTTCTTCACATTCCCCCATCTTTAGTTGATTTATTTTAGTTGATTCTTAAAATTTTTAAAGTTTATACTGGTTTGCATAAATACTTTATATACATTGTGTTTTATTCATGTACATTGCGTTTCACACAATCATTCCCTACACGGTTTTATAAAATTCATCACTGTTTAGTATGCCAACTACCACCTCATTTTTTCAGGTCCCCACTAGATCTAAACTAATTCCTTCACCCCCTTCCTCCATCCACCAAATTCTGTGACCCTGTGATTTTCCCCCTCACCACTCCCAGTCCCGCTGTGCCTCCCCCTCCCCCCATTCCTTTGGACTCTCGTCCATATCTTACTATTCTTCTATTTTTACAATAATGGTCTTATATAAAAAACCATTGTGAGACTAAGTTCCTTCAACTTGATGCTCTCCAGTCTTCTCCATATTATATAGTATTTTATGACATTGTTTTTCTTCAGTGCTGCATAGTATTCCATTGTGTGAATAGACCACAATTTCTCAATCCATTTGTTTGTTGATGGACATTTGGGCAACTTTCATGTTCTTGATATTGTGAAAAATGCTGTTAACAAAAATTGTGTTTCAGTTCTATTTTCCTTGGGGCATACACCTAGCAGATGAATAGCTGGGTCATATAGAATTTCTATGTTCAGCTTTTTGAGGAAATGTTTTTCCTCAAACTCTTTTCAGAGTTGTTGCTGTTAGGTGCCGTCGAGCTGTAGATGACTCATAGCGACCCTATGAATGAAAGGCCTGAGCACTGTTTGTACATAAAGTTTCCAGAGGCAAGCCATTTCGGAAGTGGATGCCGCTCCTGCTTTCAGGCTGCTTTTCAGAGTAGTTGTACCATTTTACAGTCCTACCAACAGTGTAGGAGAGTTCTCTCCACATTCTCTCCAAAACGTATTGTTTGCTGTCCTGTTAAACTTTACCACTGCTACTGGGACGACATGGTATTATGAAATTGATTTAATTTCTGTTGTTGCCAGTGACTGAGCATTTCTTCATGTGTCTTTTGGCCATCCAAATGTATTCCTCTGAAAAGTCTTTCCATGTCTCAAAGTCTTTCCATGTCTCTTGCCTATTTTGTGATTGGATTATCAGTCTATTTCTTGTAGAGGTCCTATTGTAGTTATGTGCCATTGAGTCTACTGTGACTCATAGCAACATTATGTACAAGAGCTCTAAACCCTGCTCCATCTTGTGACAGCCTTATTGTCCCTGACACACCTACTCCCATTACCCCAGTCACTGAATCAATCTATCTCATTGAGGGCCTTCCTCTCTTGCGCTGTCCCTCCACCCTCCCAAGCATGACGTCCCTCTCCAAGGATTGGTCCCTCCTTGCAACATGTCCAAAATATGTCAGATGAAGCTTCAGAATCCTTACTTCCAAGCCTGGTCTGACCCTCTCTATGACTAACCTTTTTGTTCTCACAACAATCCGTGGTATATTCAATACTCTTCTCCAGGACCAGAGTTCAAAGGCGTCAATGCTTCTATCATCCATAGTCATTGTCCAGTTTTCGGATACATAGCAAGTAATTGCAAAGACTATGGCCTGGATCAGGCGTACCTTAGTCTCCAGACTGACATGGTTGCTCTTCAGTACTTTGGAGAGATCTCTGACAGCAGACTTTCCCAATGCAAGTTGTCTTTTGATTTCCTGGCTGAGATTGTTAAAGCTGTTAATAATCTTAATCTTTTCACCATCTATAATAATTCTGCCAATTGGCCCAGTGGTGACAATCTTTGTTTTCTTCATAGTATTCTGTAAACTTATGAGATTTTTTTTTTCTGAGATATGACTTCCAAATATTTTTCCCAATCAGTAAGCTTTCTTTTTACCCTGTTGGAAAAAGTTTTTGATGCACACAGGGATTTAATCTTTAGAAGATCCCATTCGTTGATGCTATCCTCTTCTGGTTTTGGATTTCTGGCTATACTTGGCAGCCTATTTAGACTATAGGCTAGGCCTTCTAACTTTGGTCTAATGTTGTCTTTTATGGTCTTAATTATTTGGGGATTTACCACTACATCTTTGAGTCACTTTGAGTTTATTTTTGTGTAAAGTGTGAAATGTTGATTCTTCTTAAGTTTTCTGCAGGTGGAAGTCCAATTTTGCTAGCACCATTTGTTGACAAGATTGCTGTTTCCCCATTTGATGGGTTTTGTTTCCTTGCTGAATATCAGTTGACCTTAGGTATATAGCTTAATTTCTGGGTTCTCAATGCTATTCTAATGGTCTGTATTTGTCATTGTACCAGTACCATGCTGTTTTGGTTATTACAGCTGCGTAGTGGATCTTGAGATTAAGGAGTGTTATGCCTGCCACTTCATTTTTATTTTTCAGAAGTGCTTTTCTTATTCAGGGCCTCTTTTCTTTCCAAATAAACTTGCCTATTGCCCTTTCTGTTGAGTTTGTGTTAAATTGTGTAAATTGGTTTTGGTAGGATTGTCAATTTTCCTATACTGAGGCTTCCTATCCACGAACAGAGAATGTTTTCCCATGTTTTTAAGTTTCTTATTTTTTTCTCATAGTACTGATTTTTTTTCCTCGGGATTTTTTGTTTTGTTTTGTTTTTTACATTTTAATGAAAGTTTATAAAGAACTTGGATTTCCATTTATTCATTGTTAGTTTTTTCTCAAGTATTTAAGTTTGTAGTTGTTGTTGTAAATGATATTTCTTTTTTGTGTGTATTTATTTATTTATTTAAATGGTCTTTCTTTATTAGTTTCCTTTTCTCTGTGTTTTTTTGTTGTTGTTGTTGTTACTGTCGAGGAACCCACTGACTTTTGTATATTGATCTTATGTACTGCCACTCTATTAAATTGGTTTACTAGTTCTAACAGTTTTTGTTGAGTCCTTGGGGGTTTCTGTGCACGTCATCATATTATCTGCACACAGTGAGATTTAACACTTTTTTACCAATCTGTGTACTTCTTATTGCCTTCTCTTGTGGTATTGCCATAGCAAGTACTTCCAAAACAATATTAAATAGGAGTGATGATAAAGACCATGTCTGGTCTTTATTTGCAAAGGGAATGCTTTTAGTCTTTCTCCATTGAGAATAATGTTGACTCTGTTTTGTGCAAATATTTTCCTCCATCTTGAGGAAATTCCTTTCTCTTACTACTTTGTTGAATGTTTTAATCTGGAAGAGATGTTGGAGTTTTTCAAAGATCTTTTTCTGTGCCGAGTGAGAGGATTATGTGCTTCTTGTTCTTTCCTATGTTACTGTGATGAATTACACTGATGATTTTTCTTGGATTGAAACATTCCTGCATACCTTTTATGAATCTCCACTTGGTCATGATGAATTCATTTTTCTATATACTGTTGAATTCTACAGGCCTGGATTTTCTTAAGGATATTTTTCCACCAACTATATTAATGAAAGAGGTTGATGTTGTTGTTTTCTTTTTTGGTAATAATTTATTTTTGCTTATGCTTGTTTCATAGAATGACTCTGGGAGTGTTCCTTTTCCTGTTTTTAAAGAATTTAAGTCATGTTGGTGATAAATCTTCTCTATTTGGGAGAATTCAGCTGTAAAGCCATGTGAGCCAGGAATTTTTTGAGTGGGGAGTCTTTTTATGACCTGCTCATTTTCTTCTTTTGTGAGGGACCTGTTCAAGTGTTCTACATTTGTCTTTGCCAATTTGAGAAAGGTGTGAGTTTCAAGGATTTTGTCCATTTCTCTTAGGTTTTCAAATTTTCTGAGTATACCTTTTCTTGATATTCCAATATTATTGATTTAATTTTGGCTGGTTCTGTTGTGATGCCATCTTTATAATTTTGTAATTAAAGTTATTTATGTCTTCTTTTTCTTTTCTTTTGTTAAATTTGTCTCTTATATTGACCTTTTTGAAGCACTATCTCCTGATCTTTTTGGAGGTTTCAATTGTTTTTCTGTTTTCTATCTCATTGATTTTAGGTCTTATCCTTATAATTTCCTTTCTTCTGAACTATGGGGTTAGATTGTTGCTCTTTTTCTATTTGATGGAGATGTTGAATCGAGCATTAATTTTTCTTCTTTCTTACTTTTATATGTCTGTCTATTGGCATGGACTGTCTCCTGAGGAGTGCCTTAGGTGTATCCCAGAGATTTTGGTATTTTATATTTTAATTTTGATTTGTTTTGAGAAAGTTTTTCATTTCATTTTTTATTTCTTTTATAACCCATTTGTTTTGAGAAAGTTTTTCATTTCATTTTTTATTTCTTTTATAACCCAGTCTTGTTCTAGCAGGGGGTTACTTAGCTTCCACCTGAGTAGTTTTATAACCTTTACCCTCTTATTGTTACTTTCTAGTTTTATGGCATTTTGATCTGAAAAGATCCTTTGCATTATTTCAATGCTTTTTAATTTGTTGAGGCTTGCTTTGTGTCCTAATATATGATCAATTCTGGTGAGTGTACCATGTGCACTTGAGAAGAAAAGAAATTGACTTTTTGTTGGGTGCAGTACCTTGAAAACATACATAAGGTCAAGTTGACAGATTGTGTAGTTTAGATCTACTGCATCTTTGTTCAATTTCTTTCGTGTTGACTTATACTTTGGTGAAAGTGATGTGTTAAAGTTTCCTACCACTGTGATGTTGTCTTCTTTACGTCTGTTAACCTTTGTTTTACGAATTTTCTTTTTTAAAATTAATTTTAATGAAAGTTTACAGAAACTTAGGGTTTCTAGTTATTCGTTGTTACACTTTTCTCCCTGTCCACTCCCTCCCCACAAATTTGCTCTTCTCCTTGAAAAGAAAAAGAAAAAGTCTTTCATTGTTATACAGTCCCTCCCCACAAGCCCACTCCACTATGCAGCCTTCATTCTGAACTCCTGTCATAACAATAATACCTAATCATATATCCCTTTTAAACTGATCTTTCCCTCATCTATTTCAGTGCAATATACTTATTTATCCCCTCCTTCTCAGTCTTCCCTCAACCCCGATGCCAGTCCCATTGTAAAACAGTGACCCTATGCAATATTTGTCCTTTTGTGATTGAGATATTTCACTCAGACATGTCAGAAAAGGGACTTATACCTAGAACTTATAAAATACTCAAGCATCACAACAAGATAAAAGTAAATAACCCAATTGAAAAATGGGCACAGGATATGAACAGACACTTCACCAAAGAAGGCATTCAGATGGCCAACAAACACAGGAAGAAATGTTTAAAATTCCTAGCTCTAAGAGAGATTCAAATCAAAACAACTACAAGATATCATCTTACCCCAGTAAGAATAGCAAAATTTAACAGAGCAGCAAACAACAAATGCTGGCAAGATTGCAGAGAAACTGGAACCCACTGTTGGTGGGAGTGTAAAATGGTTGCACCACTAAGGAATGCAGTATGACACTTTCTCAAAAAGTTGCAAACAGAAATACCATTTGATTCAGCAATTCCACTACTAGGAATATACCCCAAAGAAACCATAACTGCCACCCAAGCAGATATATGCACATCCATGTTTATTGCGGCTTTGTTCACAATAGCAAAGACTTGAAATCAACCCAAATGCCCATCAGCAAACTAATAGAGAAGCTCTGGTATATGTACACAATGAAATACTATATTGCATTGAAAAACAAGGAACTAATGAAATATTGTACAAAATGAGTGACCCTGTAGGACATTATGCTTTTTTACATATTTTGAAGGTCTGCTATCTGATGTGTAGATGTTTACCAAAGTTATGTCATCTTGATTTATTGTGCCTTTAATCATATAATACCCTCCCTTATCTTTTATGAAGTATATTTTTTCAAAGATTAGTATTCCCATTCTTGCTTTTTTGTGGATGCCATTTGCTTGATATATTTTTCCATACCCCTGATTTTTAGTCTTTCACCTTATTCCTTAGATGTTTCTCTAGTAGGCAACATATTGATGAGCTTTATTTTTAGTCCATTCTGCAAGTCTTTTTTTTCTTATTTGGTACATCCAAGCCATTCACATTAAGTATGATTATTGACATGCCAGAATTTATCACTGTTATTTTGCTGTGTTTCTTTTCCTATTGTTCTGGTTACTATTGTCTGTCCACTTTACCTTGATGCCTCTGTGAAAGACTTCCCATAGAAGTTCTTGTAGAGTTGGTCTGATTTTCATGAATTCATTAAGTTTCTGCTTTTATGCCAATGACCTAACGTCTTCATTTTTGATGGACAGCTTTGCTGAGGACAGGATCCTTGGCTGTTAATTGTGTTCTTTCAGCCTTCTGTATCTGCCATCCCATTGTCTTCTTGCTTGTATGATTTCTGCTGAGAAATCAGATCCTACTGTAATTGCTTCTCCTTTGTAGGGGACTCTGTTTTTGTCTCACGCTCGTATTATTCTATCCTCAACTTTGATTTGGGACAATTTTGCTATGACACATGTTAATGTTTTTTTTTTTTTTTGAGTCTACTCTGTTTGGGATTCACTGAGCTGCTTCCTGAATATGGATATCCTTGTTCTTCATGATACCTGAGAAGTTTTCTTCTAGTATCTCTTCCCCAATTTTCTCACTGTTTTCTCTGCCTTCTTTGCATTCTGGAATTTGAGTTATATATATGTTGTTCATTTTGATGTTATTTTCACATGTTTTAGTGTTTTCTTCATTTTCCTTCTGTCTCCTCTCTATATTTTCTTCTAGTGTTTTTCCAATGAGATTCTTGTCTTCAAGTTCACTGATTCTTTTCTGTTCTGCTTTTTGTCCCTCCAACATGTTTGAAACGTCTGCCATTTTGGACTTGATATTCTGGATTGCATTTTTATGCATTTATGTATTTCTGGTATTTGTTGGCTGTATCCTCTTTGACTTGTCATGGTTTTTAAAGCTCTTATATCTCTTCATTTATAGTTTCAATGCTTTCTTCCACATTTTGCATTTTCTTCCATTGTTGTTAATGTTCCTCCACATTAAAATATTTCTTCTGGCTCCCTGTCTTGGGAGAATGCACTTTACTTACAGCTTCTATTCTTTCTTGCATCATTTGTACCTTTTTCTGTAGCTGTTACTCTACCTCCTAATCAATATATTTATTCTGGTTCCCTCTTTCTGGCATTGTTTTAGTTGTTAGGTACCATTGAGTTGAGTATGGGATGCTATGAACAACACATCTGAATCATGTCCTACTACCCTGAACCATCCTCATACTTCCTGACACACAAGAGCCTATTGTGGCAGTCACCATGTTAATTCACCTGGTTGAAGGTCTTCCTCTCCTTCACTGACCGTCCACCCTTCCAAACATCATGTCCTTCTCTAAGGAATAGCCCCATGTAGCAATATGCCCAAAGTATGTGAGGTGAAGCCTCATCTTTCTTGCCTACAAAGAACACTCCAGCTTCACCCTCTCCAAGATATATTTGTTTGTCTTTTGACCAGCCATGTGATGTTCAGTGCTATTCTTCAACACATTTTAAAGAAATAAATTCGTCTTCTATTATTCTTATTCATTGTCTAGCTGTCAGATGCATAGCAAATGACTAGAAAGACCATAGCCTGACTTCCAGTCTTTTTTTTTCATCA
Organism: Elephantulus edwardii; assembly: GCF_000299155.1. NCBI lineage: Eukaryota > Metazoa > Chordata > Mammalia > Macroscelidea > Macroscelididae > Elephantulus > Elephantulus edwardii. Next base: position 2,121,169 of record NW_006399788.1, on the reverse strand, counting down.
TTTGTACTTTCTGCAGGAGGTGTTCATATAACACTTTGTCAATGTATTTCTTCTGCCTCCTGTGCCTAAGGTATTCATTGGATCTTCTATATAGTCTGCATTTTTAGGAGAATTCCTTTTTGTTTTCTCACAATGTTTGAAGTTCCCTGCTACCTTCTTGACATTATGTGAAGTTTTTCTTGGTGTTAGACCATATCTATTGTGTCCATATAGGTTGTTAACAGTTCTTTATCTTTGTAATGTTATTTATTAGTTGCAGACTTTTTGGGAGAGGACAACTTGATATATCAGGGGCCCTTTATGGTCCTGTGCAGTGAGAAAGTTTGTCTTTCCTTAAGTCCTTCATCTCCTCTCTAGTCTGCAGTACAGCCAGCCATAAGGGAATCTCACCTGAGAGCTGCCTGCCTCTTGTAGAACTTATAATTGCTCCTGGTGGGCCAGTGTGGCCCAAGACCAACTTCCCCCTGGCTGATGCTCTCTTTACCTAGGAAGGGATAGAAGAGCAGGGCCCTACCATCTATGCAGCTGCCCTCTTAGATCTTTTGTGGCCTGTTTGGAATATTTTCTTCTGGAACCCACCTCTTCTAAAGTGTGTAATTGTCCTTGGCGTTGCTAGTGCACAGAGCATCTGGAGATCACCTTCCCCCCTGGCTGTTGCACACTATCCGGTGTAGAGGAAATGGGGGCAGGGCCACCTTGTACCTCTATGCGGCCACCCGCTCAGGTCTCACCTAGACTAGTGGCAATCTCTCCTGTCTGAAGCCTGTGTCTTCTAAAGTCTGAAAATGCCCTCAATGGTGCTGGTGCACAATGGGGCTGGAGACTATCTTCTCCCTGATGGCTATCTATCCAGGGGGCTTCTTCTTCACTTTTTGCAAGCAAGGTTGTATCATCTGTATATCCCAGGTTTGTTTATCAGTCTTCCTTCAATTCTTGTAACACACTCTTCTTCATATAATCCAACTTCTCAAATTATTTGTTCAACATATTGATTGGAGATATGGAGAAAGAATACAATCTTGACAAACACACACATTTATCCTGATTTTGCACCATATATCATTTGCTGTGTTCATATAACAGCTTTTTGGTATAGATATAAGTTTCACACAAGCACAGTTAAGTGTCCTGGGATTTCCATTCTTCCAATGCTATCCATAATTTGTTATGATGCACACAGTTAAATGTCTTTGCATAGGCAATAAAACATAGATAAGAATCATTCTGGGATTCTCTGCTTTTAACTAAGACTCGTCTGACATCAGCAATGATATTTCTCATTCTATGTCTCTTCTGAATTCAGTGTGAATTTCTGGAAGCTCCCTATACTATTCTATGTACTATTCTAGCCATTTTTAATAACCTTGAGTAAGATTTTGCTTGTATATTCTACTTTTTTTGTGCAATAATGTCCACATTTTATTGGATCACTTTTTTTTTGAGGAATGGAAACAAATATGGATCTTTTCCAGTCATTTGGCTAGGTATCTTTCTTTCAAATGTCTTGGCATTGACTAGTGAGTATATCCAGGACTCTGTTGATGCATGTCAGTTGGTATTTCATCAATTCCTGGGGCCTTATTTTTTGCCAATGTCTTCAATGTAGCTTGAACCTCTTTCTTCATTACCATTGATTCTTTATCATATGCTCCTTCCTGAAATGTTTCTGTGTTCACTAACTCTTTTTGGTATAGCAACTCTGTATTCCTAACATTCTTTTTATTCTTCTTATATCATTCAATATTTTGCCCATAGAATCCTTCACTATTGCAACTTAAGCCTTGAAGTTGGTTTTAAGTTCTTTTAGCTTGAGAAATGCCAAGCAAATTCTTCTCTTAGTAATATGATTATTCTAGAATATGGTCCTCATTAAGTTCTCCCAGGTGTCATATGTGTTTTCTCTGTCTGAATGGTTTAATCTTGATTTTTCATTCAGAATTCTGTTGTCCATACTGGGGAAGACTGGGTAAAAAGACTTACTTGGACTTGAGTTCAGTGCTGGTTACTCATGCACATCTTGAAGAAGGATGTCAAAATCAAATAGAAATGAGTCTATATAATCAGACATACAATACACTCATCACCACATTAAAGGAAGGAGGCTTCATTCTCCACCACAAATCTACACTGAATCTTGAGGTGTTGCAATTGGCTAAGCCTATTTTTAAGTATTAATAAAAAGAATAGGGGTGCGTAGAATACCAAACATTGGCAGCAGCCTAGGCTCCCTGAAGTTAGCCTTCTGTCATGTGGGATTGTTAGATTACACACCTCTTCCAGGAATAAATATTGCTCAAGCGCTTTGTATGTGTGCTAAAGAGCATGAAAAGAATGTAAGTAGGGAGAAGGGATAATTAAAAGGAGGTAATAAAAGTTAAAAGGGTAATAAAAGTGGAAAACCCCTTGCAGACAGTGGACTTTTATTTGTGTCCTTGTTCGGGCTATTCTTGATTTACTGTCACCAGAAACAACCCTTCCTCCTTTACTGTAGTGAGATAACAGAGTTCTGGATTTCATCAAAGGAAAATCTTCTCCTAAGAAATATACACAATGTTCATTAGCCAGTAAGGAAAAAGTCAGAGGCACACCTATAATAGCTATAACAATGGGCTCAAATATATCAACAATCATGAAGGTGACACAGGACCATTATGTTCTATGTAAGGTCCCCATGAATCAAGTCTCTATGGCAGGTAAAAACAACAAATGATTTTCTCACTTGTCTGTCACCAAAAATGTCCTATAGATAGTAAGTTATCCACTGCTGTGTTTGCTTACTTGATTGCTGTGTGCCTAGAGATGATTGCCCTAGAGAGGACACTAAAAAACTCAACCTCATTCCTATTGAGTTGGAACTGATACATAACTGAACTTCTAGTGGGTTTTCTAAGGCTGTAAATGACGCAGGTGGAGATTGTTCATTTTTCTTCTATGAAGCAATTGGTGGATTCAAACTGCCAGAAAGGCAAGGCCTTTGAATTAGCAGTGCAGTTCCCTATAGACTCTGCTGATAAAGAGGACACAGCTGATGCAAAACAAGGAATCCATCTCCCTCAGACACATCAATAAAGAGCAATCTTGTTGATTTCTGCTGAAAACAGAATCATACTGAGAAGTCTTTGCAAAATTAGTACTCAATGAATATTTATTGAATGAAGAAATGAATAAAACCTACTGGCTTGTTAAATTGAGTGGAGGCAAACCCAAAAGCAAAATGAAATAGACAACGATTATGAAATAAAACAGATCAATATTATGGCAAAAATCTCCATCTTGCTGTCATTGAGTCAGTTTTGACTCAGTGATTATCCATTGCGTTAACTATTGTTGTTATGTGCCATTGAGTTGGAATCCCTCCAGCAGGTTTTCAGAGGCAGTAAATCAATCACAAGAGAAGAGATTGCCCATCCTTCTCCCTTTGAGCAGCTGATGGATTTGAACGTTATGTCTTTGGGATTATAGAGCAGCTTCTTACCACTAGGCCACCAGAGCTCCACCTTAACTGAAACTGAGTAAACTGGTATAGTAAACCGGAAGGTGTAAATCCTGATGGGGAGGAGACTATCTGTCTTCCTGCAAAGCTAAGTGGTCTTTGGGTAATAATGCTGTACTTTAGACACAAAACCAGCCTAACACCAACAATTTTTTTCCCAATCTCAAAACTCAAATTTAATGCTGTTGAGCTAGTTCCTCCTTTGGGTAAACCTGAGGCAATTAATAAAAATGGAAGAAGACTGTCCATCTTTCTCCTGAAGAGCTGATGATGGATCCTAATCACTAGAGACTTGAAATCTTTGGCTTAAAAATGCAACGCTTTATGACAAATTGATATGAAACTAGTCAATTCTGAGTTAAGACACTGTATTAGTTCTAGAAAACTCATTATCATTGAGTCAGAACTGACTCATAGCTGACTCTCCGTTGAGTTTCTGAAGCATGGGAGGAGATTATCTGACTTTGTCTCTGGAGGATTTGAAACCCAAGAGAGGAAAGGTTAGTGATCCAACTACCTTTGTACTACATCTTACGCCACCAGAACACCCAAGAGTCACCTTGTAGTTTTATTTATTTTTTTAAATTGCTCATAGTCTCAGTGAAGTCTGTTTATTTAAACAAATATATTCTTTACTTTTATATTTGAACTCTTGATAGGAACCATTTCTTCATATCTGTGGCTGCTATTGCTGTCAAATTTTATAAATACAGATAACAAAGCTCCTTAGAGACAAGGATGGTGAAACTTCATCTCAAATATTTTGGGCATCATTACTTTTAGCACCTTGGAGAAGTCTTAGACAACAGATTTTCCTAATGCAACAACCTTGATTTTTTGACTATTGTTAACCATAGTTGATTGTGAATCCAAGTAAAATGAAATCATTGACAACTTCAACCTTTTCTTCAACTGTTGCTGTTGTTGTTAAGTGCCATCGAGGCACTTGCAACTCATAGCCACCCTATGTACAACAGACCTAAACCCTGCTCTATCCTGTGCCAATCGCACTGGCTCTGACACACCTATCCCTATTACCCCAGCCACTGAATCAATCCACCTCATAGAGGGTCTTCCCCTCTTGCTCTGTCCACCCTCCCAAACATGATGTCCCTCTCTAAGGACTGGTCCCTTCTTACAATATGTCCAAATTATGTCAGACGAAGCCCCAGAACCCTTGCCTCCAAGGAGCAGCCCAGTTTAACCCTCTCAAGGATGAATCTGTTTGTTTTCTTGACAGTCTATGGTATATTCAATACTCTTCTCCAGCACCACAGCTCAAAGGCATCAATTCTCCTTCTATTCTTCTAGTCATTGTCCAACTCTCTGATGCATAACAAGTGACTGCAAAGACCATAGCCTGTATCAGACTCACCTTAGTCTTCAGAGTGACACCATTTCTCTTCAGTACTTTGGAGAAGTCCCTAACAGCAGACTTTCTCATTGCAATACATCTTTTAATTTCCTGGCTGCTGGTGCCAAGACTGTTGACTGTGGAGCCAAGCAAGCTAAAGTTGTTAACAATCTCAGACTCTTCACTATCCATCCTGATTCTGTCAATTGGTCCAGTGGTGAGAATCTTTGTCTTCTTGATATCGAGCCTCAATCCATACCAAAGGCTGCAATCCTTGACCTTCTGCAGCAAGCACTTCAGGTCTTCCTCAGTTTCAGCAAGCAGGGTTGTGCCATCTGCATAACACAGATTGTTGATAGATCTTCCACCAATCCTGATGCCACATTTCTCCTCATAGAGCCCAGGCTTTCAGATATTCTGTTCTGCATACAGATTGAAAAGGTATGGAGATAGGACACATCCCTGTCTCACACCCTTCCCAATTTTGAACCATGCAGTGTTACCCTGCTCTGTTCTGACGACTGCCTCTTGGTCCAAGTATAGGCTTCTCATTAGCATCATCAAGTATTCTGGGATTCCCATTCTTCTCAGAGTCAGCAACAGTTATGATCCACACAGTCAAACACTTTTGCATAATCAATGAAACACAGATAGACATTCTTCGGGTAGTCTTTGCTTTCAGCTAAGATCCATCTAACATCAGCTACAATATCCCTAGTCCCACAACCCCTTCTAAACCCAGCCTGGACTTCTGGTAGTTCTCTGCTGATGTGCTGTTCCAGTCGTTTTTGGATAATCTTCAGTAGAATCTTGCTTGCCTGTGAAATCAATGATATTGTTCTGTAGTTTTCACACTCTGTTGGGTCACCCTTCTTTGGAATGGGAACAAATATGGATCTCTTTCAGTCAGTTATCCAAGTGGTTGTTCTCCAGATTTCTTGGCACAACTTGGTGAGCACATCCAGGGCAGCATCTGTTAGCTGAAGTACATCAAATGGTATACCATCTATTCCTGAGGCCTTATTTTTTGCTATTTCCTTCAAAGCAGCCTGAACTTCTTCCTCCATCACCATAGGCTCTTGCTCCTATGTTATTTCATTGAATTCTTCTGTGTCTGTCAATTCCTTTTGATACAGTGATTCAGTTTATTCTTTCCATTTTTTAATACTTACTGGATCATTTAATGTTATGCCTAACCCATCCTTGATTATAGCAACTTGAGGTTTGAATTTGTTCCTCAGTTCCTTCAGTGTAAGAAATGCTGAACAAGTTTGGCCCTTTTAATTTTCTGACTCCAGCTCCTTGCACATTTCATTGTAATATTTTGCTTTGCCATCCCTAGATATTAAATACTAGATTAAATGTTAGATATTAATTACTCTGGCAGTGAAGGTCATTTTAAAATTTATATTGAAGGTTGTATTCTTTGACCTTCTGCAGTTAGTGCTTCAAGTCTACATTTTCTGCAAGCAAGATTTTGCCATTTGCATAACGTAGGGTATTTGTTGATAAGTCTTCCTCCAATTCTAGTGCCAGACTCTTCTTCATATTTTCTCATAAAATTACTTTTCATTAGTATTGAATTGCATTAATCTTAACCTCATTTCAACACTTCTGTACCCTAACAGAGCCTACAAACTTTTTGAGAAAGGAGAAATTGCTCTGTAGCATAATAGGTCAAAGTGTTGCATGCTAGTCAATATTACAAAATTGATCTGTGGATGTGCAGCCTTGGAATAGAGGACAGTGGGTGAAGAGAAGTATACATCCAACTAGTTCTATATGCCCAAAGCAGCTAGCACAATGCTCAAAGAAACCACAAGTACTTGTTAAATTTAGCTGAATTATCAAGTGTTGATTGGCATCCATTTCCTTGATCTCTGGCAACAGATTTGTCAATCTTTCATCCAGATTTAATGAATAAATTCTAATTCTTTGCCTTAGGAAAAATTACAATCTAGGAAAGAAAAAACAAATATGCACTGATCAACATCTAAAAAATCAAACTAGATCATCATAAAGGTGTAATCAGTGGCCCATAAGTCTACAGAAATGGGAGCAAGTACACTACTAGCCAGATAAGATATGTCATCAGTTCTCAGAAGACTGTTAACATATATATCCTTATTTAGTGCATGTTTCTGATGGACTAAATGGTGTTTAGAGCTCTGGGTTTTGCAGTAACTAAGACAGAACATGACACATAACAGACACTCAGGAAATATTGGAATGAACTCTGAAATGAAAATTTAGGTCTTAGACTCTAGCAATGTTGCAACTTCTCAGGCCTGGATCAGACCCTGTTTAGTGAGCTGGATTCTTCTGCTTTGAAAGTTCCAGCATCTGTTTGAGTCTATAACAATGTGTTCATTGCTCAAGAATTCTCCCTTCAGTCCACTAGCTACTTCATGGGAGAAAGATAACACAGTCTTCTCTTAAAGGTTTACAATGCAGGGTCACCATTAACTAGAATCAACTTGATGGCAGTGGGATTAGTTTTTTATTTTAAAATTTTTAAACTTTGTGCTGCCAGATATTAAAATCTTCTTTTTCTTAAAAAAAATGTCCTTTCAGAAGTTTTGTCCTACACAACAAGACTTCTAGTCTGCTGTAGTGACATCACACTTCTCTTGTAAGGAATGCATTATCCGCTCAGCAAGCTTTATAGTTCTACAACTAATGTTGCTGTTACTATTTAATCTACTACAGCTCATAATGACCCTGGGAACAAGGGATATGAACTTTGCCCTATCCTGAGTCATCCTTATAATCTCTGATATATTCAAACCCATTGTTCTAGTCACTGTGCTAATCCTTCTCATCGAAGGCTTTCTCTCCTCTGACTCTCTCCTTCTCTAGCACAATCTTTCTCAAAGGACTGGCTTCTTCTAGCAACAGGCCCAGAATCTGAGTGATGAAATTTTACCATCCTTGCCTCTAAAGAACACTCTTAAAAAAACATTTTTTTACGAGACATACTTGTTTTTTCATTTGATACTCCATGGTACATTTGGTACCCTCCTCCAATACCTAAATTTCAGAGAGTTGTATTCAGTCAGTGAAGCTCTTAAAGCTTCTGCTATCTCTTACTCAATCTGCCAGCACCTCTTTTAGGCTCTGGGGGCTCTAAAAGTCCCTGGAGTGAATAAAGACTCTTTCTTGAATGAGAAAGGTGACTTTCTTCATCAGAAGATTTGTGGTCATTAGAGATGAAACACTTTATCCCCAACCTGAACGAAATACTAGATTAAGTACCAGGAGACACTACTTGTGAGGCAGATGCTGTCATTAACTGCAAAACTTTGCACATCACAGACTACTAGGTTTTAATTTCCTGGGCTGAACAAACATGCCATATGGTTTTATCTCTAAGATCCTTTTTAATAAGCATTCTATTATTTATTATTTCACTGTGAAGTTAAGCCTAGTCCATATCAGTTTCCAGATATCAAAGAATATACTTACTTCAGTGCTCTGTATCCTCCCCATGAGCTCTGGTGGCCTGATGGGTGAAGACTGTGCCAACCCAAAGGCATACTGCCTGAATCCATCAGCTGCCCTGTAGGAGAAAGATGAGCACTCTCTTCTTATGTGATTGACTTCTGACAATCCACTGAAGAGTCAGCTATGAGTCTATTCTGACTCAATAGTACATAACAATTATGCATATTTTTCTAAATCCTTCTGGATAATTCTAATATTTGTGTGTTTATAAACTGTGCAACTAATACCTAGGTTACAGTGTTTTAACTGTTAAGTTTCAAAGCCAACTAAAATTGTCCATAATATAAAATCAAAATTCTTAACTACAAACTAAGGGATTTTCATAATTTGAACCTTCTCCTCATGTCTGGACAATCCCTAGGGTTTAGAAAAGTTGGAACTGTTGATGCCCAAGTTGCTTAGACCTTAAGGTCTCCAAGGCCACCTAGCCCTAAACTGTGGGTAATTTTAGAAACTGGCTCGGAGTTACTGTTGAGAAATGTGAGTGTGATAAAATTACTTCCAGCAGTATTTGTTGGCTGACCAAATGGTCTCAAAGTCTGTTTTGTGTGCCGATGACAAGGTAGACAAAGTGGATGGGCTCTGACTCATTCACAGATGTATGTATGTGTTCTTTTTTCTCACTAAGCTTCTAGATGGAGTTATCTCCAACACCAAAAGAATGTTTCCTCGTGGTTCATGTCCTCCGTGACTTGTAGGTTGAAGCACCGGGGGTTGCAGGGTACTCACACTGAGGCCTCTGTAAACTTTTCTTTTTAATTGGCTTGCTTACAAAGTTCGGTATACATTGTGTTTCACACTATTCTTCATTCACCCTGTGTTTCATACAATCATTCTCATGCATTATGTTGCATAAAATCAAACACTGTTGGCCTTTGCCCATCATTACCCTGTTTTTTGCCCGGATCCATCCCCTTTCCTTGCCCCCCTCCCTCTACCCACCAAAATGTGAAGCACTGTGGTTTCTCCCTACCTATCCTTACCCCTCTGCTCCCACCCTTGCACCCTTCCTTGTGTTCCCATACACATTTTAATAATTTTCCTTCTATTTTTATAATAATGGTCAGTAGACCTTTCTTTATCTCCCACATGACCATGCCGGTAGGAGAGGACAGGAAAATGAATGTCGTGTAGCTGCTCATCTTGGGTTCATGAAAGAACCGAGAGATTTAAGGCAGTAAGGAACAAATGTTCATATTGAAATATTCTCAAGTTGAATTATACTTGACTCGATGGCACCAAAAAGCAACAACAACAACAACACAATCATGCCATACATTTTATATCTTAGAAAACATTAATAATAAGACTTTTAGTTTGCTGAAGCTGTTTTGGGTTTTGTTCTTGGGTTTTTTTTGGTTGTTTTTTTTTTGTTTTGTTTTGCTTTTTTTAAAAGTTCATCTGAGTTAGGAATCAGGAGTGCTTGGATGGAACAAATCACTAAGCTCTCAACTCTTAACCAAAAGTTTTCCAGTTTGAACCCACTGAGAGGTGCTTAGGAATAAAGACCTGGAAGAAAGGTCTGCTTCTGAAACATCACACCTGAAAACCCCACAAAGCTCTTTCCTACTCTATACACAGGCATACCTTAGAAATAAATATTGCAGGTTTAGTTCACTCAGCATAATGCTCTCCGGTCTCACTAAAGTTAGGTAGTATTTTTCAAAATCTTGCCCTTGAGTGCTGCGTAGTTCACTGTGTGAATGTAACACAATTTTTAACTCAGTCTCATAAGGACAGATACTGCATAAGACCATTATTGTAAAAATACAAAGATGACTAGTAAAACATGTATGAGGATCCAAGGGGATAATGGGTGAGAAGAGAGGGGTGCTGATGGGTAGGGGTGAAATCACAGGGTTACACAATTTGGTGGGTGGAGGGAGAGGGTAAAGGAAATGGGAAAGGTCTGGTAGGGACCTGAAAAGAAGAGTAATAGTGGACATAGTCCAATGGTGATTAATGAAAGGCCACCTGGGGGCTGGGCGGCATCCCATGCTGACCGCACCTTTTGAGAGACATTCCAATCTACCTGGTGTAAGATGTCTATGGCCAATAAGAAGGAAATCCAGCCATCAACCACATCTTGCATGACTGAGCAGCTCTGTCATTAGGAACTAACAAAGGACATCCAATCAACTTTCTTCCCAGGGAACTGACCACTGGTTTGACCACCCTACCCTCAACGCCTACTTGTAAAGTTTAGCCTGTAATTTTCCTCACTGGTAACTTTGCTGCCTGACCCTGCCTTTCTCTGGCCTCAGACATTAAATGTGTCCTGAGAACCACTAATAAACTCTTTTGTTTCACTTCGCCTGGTTCTCTACGCCTTTTAAACCTTACAATTAATTTTTCTTCCATAGTAATTTTATTTTAATAAAAACTTTTTCTTTTATACTGGTTTACTTACAAAGTTCATATACTTTGTTTTTCACACTGATCTTTTCCATTTCCTTAACCCATTCCTCCCTCCCTCCACCCGTCAATCTGTGTGACCCTGTAACTACCACCCCTCCACCCATCCTCACCCCTGTGCTCCTCCTCTCCCTGCCTTGAATCCTCCTACATGTTTTACTAGTTATCTATTTCTACAATAATGGTCTTATACAGTATTTGTCCTCATGGGACTGAGTTAGTTCACTTAGCATAATGCCCTTCAGTCCCCCCCAAGTTAGATGGTGATTTTCAAAATCATTGATTCTGTGTTCTGCATAGTATTCCATTGTGTGAGTTTATCATAATATCTCAATCCATTCAGTTGTGGTTGGACATTTGTGGTGTTTCCATGTTCTTGCAGTGGTGACTGATGCTGCTATGAACATTGGTGTACGAATCTCTGTTTGTGCCTCAGTTCTCATTTTCTCAGGGTGTATTCCAAGCAGTGGAATAGCTGGGTCATAAGGAATTTCTATGTTCAGCTTTTTGAGGAAATGCCAAGCTTTCTTCCAGAGTGGTTGTACCATTTTACAATCCCACCAACAGTGTATAAGAACTCACACTCTCTCCAACATTTATTGTTATTCTGTTAAGCTTTGCTAGTGCTATTTGGAGTGAGATTGTATCTCAGTGTGATTTTATTTTAATCTCTCTTATTGCCAGTGATTTTGAGCATTTCTTCATGTATCTGTTGTTATTTTTGTTGTTGTGCACCATTGAATTGGAACTGACCCAGAGTTGACTCTCTTAAGGATTTGTTCAGAGGCAGTTATAAGTGCATGAGAGGAGACTGCCCATCCTCCCACGGAGCAGCTGGTGGCCTTGAACCACATGCTTTTGGGACGGCAGTGCAGCTTCTTGCCACTAGGCCACTGGAGTTGCCTTGTGTCTGTTGGCCATCTGAATATCTTCCTCTGTGAAAAGTCTTTCAATGTCCTTTGCTCATTTTGTAATTATGTTATTGGTCTTTTTCTTGTGGAGACTCTGCAGAATTCTGTAAATTTTGATATGAAACCCTTGTCTGAAATGATACTGCCAAGTGTTTTTCCAGTCAATAAGTTTTCTTTTCATTCTGTTGAAAGAAGTTTTTGATGCATATAGGGGTTAATTTTATAAAACACACTGAATGGGAATGATTGTATGAAACGCAGTGTGAATGGAGAATAGTGTGAAACACAATTTATACAGACTTATAAGTAAACAAATAGAAAGTACAAATGGAAAGAGAAAAAAGAAGAAATATCACAGGTTTGGCTCCAGATTACTGCAATAAAAGAAATATTACAACAAAGTGAGTCATGAGTTTTTCTGGTTTCCTAGGTCATATAAAAGTTAAAGTTATGCTATTCTGTATTCTATTACGTATACGCTAGCAGGATGAAAAAGTTGGAAATATTGTGAGAATTGCCACAATGTGGCATAAAGACACAAAGTCAACACATGCTGTTGGAAAAATGACACTGAAGATTTACTTGATACAGGGTGGTCAGCAAATTTAAATTTCTAAATTTCTAAAAAACATAGTATGTACAGTAAAGTTAAAGGGAATAAAATGAGATCACTTATATATGGATCACCACAAGGTGGAGAGGACTTGATGGCAACAAGTTTGGTCTTTCATCAAAGATGCTAAATTTGCATATCAATTACCATCACTTACTGTGGACTTACTGTACTCTGTTATTGTTGTTGTTAGGTGCCATGAGTTGAGTATAACAAAGAGCAACCCTACGAATAAAAGATATGACCCCTGTTCTATCCTGTGCCATCCTCACAAGAGCCCATTGCAGCAATCACCTTGTCAATCCACCTGGCTGAGGGTCTTCATCTCCTTTGTGGACCCTCCACCCTTCCCAACATCATGTCCTTCTCCAAGGAATAACACCTCTTAGCAACATGCCCTAAGTACGTGAGGCAAAGCCTCATCCTTCTTGCCTCCATGGAGCACTCTGCACCCTCTCCAAGACATATCTGTTCTCTTGGCTATCTATGGGATGGTCAGTACTCTTCTCCAATGCTACAGCTCAAAGGTATCAATTATTTTTCCCCCTTGTCGTCTTTATTAATTGTCCAGCTCTCAGATCCATAGCAAGTGATTAGAAAGACCATGCCTGAATCAGATGCACGTTGTTGTTGTTGATATGTGCCATCGAGTCGTTTGCGACTCATAGCAACCCTATGCACAACAGCCCTAAACCCTGCTCTATCCTGCGCCAACCCCACTGCCTCTGACACACCCATCCCGATTATCCCAGTCACCGAATCAATCCATCTCAAAGAGGGTCTTCCCCTCCTGTTCCTTCCCTCCACCCTCCCAAGCATGATGTCCCTCTCCAA
>NW_006399788.1:2101431-2104955 GCF_000299155.1 Elephantulus edwardii | reverse complement strand
GTTGACCCCACCCCTAGCCCAGTGCCTTGACCCACTTACTTCCCAGCTCCACCCTCCACCAGGATAACCCTTCACATCTGCCAAGTCCCTTCAGAAAATATCTTCCATTGTCCAACCCATGATCTGACAGCTTGTATCTTAAGCTTTCTTGGCTTCTGTGATTCCAAACACGTTTAGTCCTCAATAAAAATAAGAAATGACATTATTTCTTGTCAGGAATTTGGAGAGGTCTGTAACTGCAGATTTTTCCCAGTGCAATGTGTCTCATTTCCTGATTTACTTCTTGACCACAGTTTAGGCCTATGCTTTTCATATAATAGTTGAATAAGGCTATTGACTTTTAAATTAAATATGCTGTTGTATACCATTGAGTCAGAACTAACACATAGCTGACTCTCTCGCGGGTTTTCAGAGGCAGTAAATCACATGAAAGGAAATTGGCCATCTTTCTCCTGTGGAACAGCGGTGGACTCAAAATGCGTGCCTTTGGGATTACAGTGCAGCTTCTTGCCACTGGTCCAGCAGAGCTCCATATAAGAGATATATTGTTATTGAGTACCATCAAGTCAGAACAGACCCATAGCTAGACCTCCAGTTGGTTTTCAGAGGCAGTAAATTGAATGGGAGGGTATTTCCCATCTTTTTTCCACAGAACTGTTGATGGATTTGAATGTGTGCCTTCAGGATTACAGTGCAGCTTCTTACCACTAGGCCACCAGACCTCCCTGTTGTTGTTATTTGCTGTCAAGTCGCCTGCGGCTCATACTGATCCTATGTACAACAGCCTTAAACCCTGCTCTATCCTGTGTCAATCTTATTCTCTCTGACACACCTACTCCCATTAACCCAGTCCCTGCATCAATCCATCTCATCAACAGTCTTCCTCACCTTCCCTGTCCCTTCACCCTCCCAAGCATGATGTCCCTCTCCAAGAACTGGCCTCACCTTGCAAAATGTCCAAGTATGTCAGACTAAGCTTCAGAATACTTACCTCCAAGCAGCAGCCTTGCCTTACACTCTCTAGGATGAAATTGTTTGTTCTCCTAGCAGTCCATGATATATTCAATGCTCTTCTCCAGCACCACAGCTCAAAGGCATAAATTCTCCTTCTATCATTCCTAGTCATTGTCCAGCTTTCTGATGCATAGCATACAATTGCAAAGACTACGTCCTGTATCAGGTGCACCTTAGTCTCCAGAGTGACATAATTGCTCTTCAGTACTCTGGAGAGGTCTCTGACATCAGACTTTCCCAATGCAATTTGTTTTTTAATTTCCTGGCTGCTGGTACCAAGAGTGTTGAACTGTGGAGCCAAACAAACTAAAGGTGTTAACAATCTCAATATCTTCACCACCTATCATGATGCTGCCAATCAGCTCAGTGGTGAGCAACTTTGTTTTCTTGATGTTGAGCTTCAATCCATATTGAAGACTACAGTCCTTGACCTTCTGCAGCAAGCACTTCAGATCCTCCTCAGTTTCAGCAAGGAGAGTTATGTTGTCTGCATAACACAGGTTGTTGATGAGTATACCTCCAATCCTGATGCCACATTCCTCCTCATATAGCCAAGCATCCCAGATAATCGGTTTTGCATATAGATTGAAAAGGTATCGAGATAGGATACATCCCTGGCGTACATTTTCCCAATTTAGGTTTTGCATAAGCACAATCAAGTGTTCTGGGATTCCCATTCTTCTCAGAGTCAGCCACAGTTTGTTGTGATCCACACACTTAAGTGCCTTTGAATAGACAATGAAACAAAGATAGACATCTCTCTGGTACTCCCTCCTTTCAGCCAAAATTCATCTGACATTAGCTACAAAATCCCTAGTGCCACAGCAGTGACACTAAAAATCATAACCCACACCCACTGCTGTCCATTTGGCTCTGACACATAGCAACCCTCGGTGAAGTTTCCAAGCCTGTACATCTTTACAGAAGAGATGCTTTTAAAATCAATGGCTGGTGGATCCAAACCACTGACCTTTTGGGGCTAAAGTATAATGTGAACATCACTTTTATAATGCACCACTGAAAGGAGACTGTGGGACTTGCTTTATTGTGATATTTGTGTTTGTGTGTGGTTTTTTGGTTTATTTGTTTGGTTTTTTGCAGTGGCATTGAGCGCACAGCTCTGAGGCCTAGTCCTAAAGAAAAAGATTGGAAAAATAAGGTGACCAGAGCTTCCCATCTTGCTCTCATAGAGTGACTGATTGATTTGAACTGTCAGCCTTTTGGTTAGCAGCCAGATATGCCACTAGACATAGCTCTACATCACCAGGGCTTCTACAGTCATACTATCCACATTGCAAATATGCAAACATCGTCTGCGGCTAGTAGCTAACTTATTAGACAAGGGAGAACAGAACATTTCCACCATACAGAAAGTTCTGTTAGATGCTGCTGTAGATGCTCTCTAAATCTGTTACAAGTGTTATTTTTAATTCTTACAACTCTCTCTGATTAATTTTACTGTCCCATTTCTGCTGATCAGGAAACAGTCCCTGAGGAATTCAGAGCCAAATTTATATACAGAACAAACTGTGTAGTTGGAACACAATTTTGAATGAATTTTTGCTACTAAGAATTTGTTTCTCTCTGCACTGTTTCTTCATTAGAATTTCCCTTGGTGAAACCATTACTCTACCATAAAGTCTTTCAAAAGTACATTAATCAAAGTTCAGGGCTAAAATTGAGCAATTGAGAATTGAAATGGACAATTCTGTCAAACTACTAACAGGATAAAGTACAGGAATGCTTTTATTAATTTGTGTAAACAGTGTTGTATTAGCATTATTGTTGTTTTTAGGTGCTATTGAGTTAACGGTGCCTTATTGTGACCCTATTAAAAAAAATGAAAATTTGTCTCATAATCCTCTACATGCTTAAACCCATTGTTAATACATCTCCTCATGGTCTTCTACATTCCAAAGTATATAGGTGTTTGGGTCTTTTTTCCCCCCAAAGGACTGCCACCTTAGTAACATGTCTAAAGTATGTGAGATGAGATTTTATCATTTCTGTTTCTTTTTTTTAAGGTTATACATCTTTAAAAATTATTTTATTTTAGTGAAAGTTTACAGACTTTGGATTTCCATTCATTCATTGTTGCACACTTTCCTCTCAGCAGACCTTCCCCCCCCACTCACTTTTCTCTTTGAAAAAAAAAATTCTTTCATTGTTATACTATCCTCCCACCTCCCCAGTCCACTCCACTATGTAGCTTTCATTCTAGACTCTTGTCATGACAATAATACCTAATTATATATTCTTTTTTTTCTAATCATATATTCCTTTTAAACAGTTCCTTCATCTATTTCAATGCTGTATACATTATTTATATCTCTTTTCTTAGGTTCCCCCCAACCCTAAAGTTAGTCCCATTTTACAAAAGTGGCACTATGCAGTATTTGACCATTTGTGACTGAGATATTTCTTTCAGCATAATGTCTTCCAGGGTCACCTATTTTGCGTACTGTTTCATGAGTTCCTTGTTTTTCAATGCAGCATAGTATTCCATTGTG
>NW_006399788.1:2098734-2099901 GCF_000299155.1 Elephantulus edwardii | reverse complement strand
AATGAGTGGAAGCCCAAAATCTCTGTAAATGTTTATGAAAATTAATAAAATATAATTATAGAAAAAAAATTTTGCTGTTCTTACTGGTGTGAGATAATATCTCATAGTTGTTTTGATTTGCATCTCTATTAGAGCTTTTATTAGGAATTAGGGCTTTTTATTAGGGATTTTGAACATTTCTTCATGTGTTTGTTAGACATTCAGATGAATGTCTTTGGTGAAGTGTCTGTTCATATCCTGTGCCCATTTTTCAATTGGGTGGTTTACCTTTATCTTGTTGTGGTGCTTAAGTATTTTATAAATTCTAAATATAAATCCCTTATCAGACATGTAATTACCAAATATTTTTCCCAAGTCTGTGGCTTTCCTTTTTACTCTGTTGGAGAAGTTTTGGGATGCGCATAGGGATTTGATTTTTAGAAGGCCCTATTCATCTATTTTATCCTCTCCTGATTGTAGGTTTTTCAGGATGCTTAGAATACTGTTTATGTTGTGGATTAGAGCTTCTAGAGTTCTTTCAAGTCTTTCTCTAATGAAGTTTATAGTCCTTGATTTTAGTCCTATTTCCATAATCTACTTTGAGTTGGTTTTTGTGCATGGAGTGAGGCGTGGATCTTGCTTGAGTTTTCTACAGATAATTTTCCAATTTTGCCAACACCACTTATTAAAAAGGCTGTCATTTCCCCACTTAAGGTATTTCATTTTCTTGTCAAAAATCAGTTGACCATAGGTAACTGGGCTGATTTCTGGGTTCTTAATTCTATTCCATGGATCTATATGTCTGTCATTGTAACAGTACCGTGCTATCTTGACCACCACAGCAGTGTAGTGGGATTTGAAATCAGGAAGTGAGATGCCTCCTACCTTGTTTCTCTTTATAAGGAGTGCTTTGCTTATTCTGGGCCCCTTTCTATTCCAAATGAAATTGGAGATTGCCTTTTCTATCTCATTGAAGAATGGAATTGATATTTGTGTTGGGATTGCACTGAACGTGTAGATTACTTTTGGTAGTATTGTCATTTTCGCTATATTGAGTCTTCCTATCCATGAGCAAAAGATATTCTTCCATTTCTCCAGGTCTCTTTTTGTTTCTTGTAGTAATGTTTTGTAATTTTCTTTGAATAGATCCTTTGTGCTTCTGGTTACCTTTACTCCTAAATATTTAAT
>NW_006399788.1:2097151-2097775 GCF_000299155.1 Elephantulus edwardii | reverse complement strand
GACGGCACATAACAACAACAACATACTCTCCAACATTTGTTACTTGTTGTCTTGTTCAAGTTGCCACTGCTTCTGGAGTGAGAGGATATCTTATTGTCGTTTTGATTTTCATCTCCCTTATTGCCAGTGATTTTGAACAATTCTTCATGTGTCTTTCAAATATCTTTCTCTGTGAAAATTCTTTCCATGTCTTTTGCCCATTTTGTGATTGAGTTATCAGTCTTTTTCATGTGGAGACGGATTCTATATACTTTTGAAATAAGATTCTCATCTGAAATAGTATTACCAATGTTTCGACCCCAGTCAATAGGTTTTCTTTTCACTGTGCTGGAAAATGTTTTTGAAGAGCACATAGATTTAATATTTAGAAGGTCTCATTCATCAATTTTATCTTCTTCAGACTGAGCATTTCTGGATGTATTTGGCAATCTCTTTATACCATAGACTAGACTGTCTAAGCTTAATCCCAGTTTGTTTCTGATGAACTTTATGGTTTTAGGTTTTACTCCCATGCCTCTGATCCACCTTGAGTTGATTTTTGTGTATGGCGTGAGATGTGGATCCCGTTTCAGTTTTCTGCAGGTCCAGGCTGCATCCTATCTCCATACCTTTTCAGCCTGTATG
>NW_006399788.1:2091588-2096116 GCF_000299155.1 Elephantulus edwardii | reverse complement strand
GTTGGAGCTGGATAGAGCAGGGTTTAGAGCTGTTGTGCATAGGGTCGCTATTAGTCGGAAACGACTCGATGGCACATAAGAACAACAACAATCCTATTTCCTAGAGTGTTTTAATCTGGAAAAGGCTTTGGATTTTGTCAAACGCCTTTTCTACATCAATTGATAAGATCATGTGGTTCTTGTTATTTGCTTTGTTTTGTAAATGTGATGAATTACATTGATTTTATATTTTTACGTTTCTTTCATGTTGAACCCTGTTATGAATCCCACTTGTGAATTATTTTTTTGATGTCCTGCCACACCTGCAGGGTGAGGGCAAGTATCTTGGGAGTCTTAGTGTCAGCTGTATGCGTCCTCTTGTATCTTGAAGGGAGGACAGTATGGAATGCTTAGGGCCCTTTTGGCTTTCTTTTTGCCACAAGTGGGTGTCCACAGAACACACTTACCAGATGAACTGGGCGTCTCTGGCCCAAAGTTCACCAGCATTTGGGTTTGCCAGATGGTAAAATACTGAAATGTCCAGCCATGCCTGCAGGGTGAGGGCAAGTGTCTTGGGAGTCTTAGTGTCAGCTGTATGCAGCCTCTTGTGTCTTGAACAGAGGCAAATATGGAATGCTCAGGGCGCTTGTGGCTTTCTTTTTGCCACAAGTGAGTATCTAGAGAGCGGACTGCCAGATGAACTGGGGCTCTCTGGCCCAGAGTTCACCAACATTTGGGTGGGCGAGAATGGTAAAATATGTTGGGGTCCTTAGGCCTGCAACCTGCAGGCCTGTTTTTCATTGTTTTTGGTCAAATATTCTTGTAGGTCATATAGCCCTGGTGCATCCACTTGCTGTACAGAGGTAATTTATGATTGCTGTGAAGCTGAACACAGTGATACTGAAGTGTCAAATGCATTAATGGTTACCAATAGTGAACAGTGTTTGGTGGAGCTCCTGGATTAAAACAAGCTTGGAAGCAGGAGTGGCATCCACTTCAGTAATAGCTTGCCTCTGGAAACCCTACGAACCTGGAGAAAGGATGAAAGTCACACAATGTTGAGGACTTTCATTCATAGGTCATTATGAGTCATCTATGACTCAGCACACTTAACAACAACAACATCTTTGGATTCTATTGGCCAGGATTTTATTCATGATTTTTGCTTCTATGTTCATGAGAGATATTGGGCTATAGTTTTCTATTCTGCTGGTGTCTCTACTTGGTTTTGGTATCAAGGATATATTTGCTTTATAGAATGAGTCTGTGAGAATTCCATATTTTGCTGTTTTCTGAATTAGTTTATGTAGAATTAGTGACAGTTATTGTTTTAATGTTTGATAAAATTTACTTGTAAAACCATCTAGTCCAGGGCTCTTTTGGTCTGGAAGTTGTTTTACTACCTTTTCAATTTTTACTTTCATAATGCGTCTGTTCAGGTGTTCAGTTTCAGTTTAGGTAGGTTGTGAATATCTGAATATTTGTCCATTTCCTTTAGTTTTGCATATTTGTTAGAGTATAGTTTTTTAAAATAATATTCCATTGTTAGATTTTTTATTTTTGTTGGTTCTGTTGTGACATTGTCTGTTTCATCTTTTATTCAGATTATTTGTATCTCTTCCTTCTTTTCCTTTGTTTGTTTTGCTAATGGTTTGACTTTATTGACTTTTCAAAGAACCATCTTCTAGTTTTGTTGATTGTTTAAATTGTTTTTCTATTTTCTATTTAATGTATATTTGCTCTAATTTTTATAATTTCTTGTGTTTTGTTTTTTTTTTAACAACAAAGTGTAAAATTCATTGTTAGCCCTACTGTTGTTCAAAGGATGTGGATTTGAGTGTGAGAGAGACACGGACAGACACAATTTTCAGGCACCACTCAGCGATATGCTTCATAAGATAAAGATGGTGCTACACAAGCTGGTACCTGGATCCTCATATTTGACCATATTCTATTGTATACTGCCTGGTCCAATCCAGTTTTTTAGACGGTATCAGGCCATTTTTGCTTTTAAGGAACTCTCTGGTTATACTTCATTCAAGACAGACTTGTTTATTCTTTTGGCAGTCTTTGGGATATTCAATTCTCTTCACCAACACCACAATTCAAAGGCATCAATTCTTCTGATGTTATCCTTATTTATTGTCCATCTTTCAGAGACGTAGGAAGCAATTGAAAATAACATAGCTTGGATCAGACATGCCTCAATCTTTAAACTTTTTAGCACTTTGGAGATGTCCTTGACAATAGATTTTCCCAAAGCAACATATGTTTTGATATCTTGACTGCCGGTTCAAAGGATGTTGATTGTGCATCTGAGTAAAAAAAAGTTGTAGACAACTTGAATCTTTTTTCCATCTACCATGATGCTGCCTATTGATCTGGTGGTGAGGATTTTTGTTTTCTTGGTGTTAAGATATAATTTATATTGAGCGTGATAGTCTTTGATATTCTTTAGTGTTTCCTCTTTACTTGATTCAAGCTACATAGCATCAACAGCATAGCATAGGTTATTGGTTAGTCTTCTTCCAATTCTGATCCATATTCTTCTTCATATAGTGTAATTTCTTAAATTATTTGCTCAACATACAGTTTGAATAGATATGGAAAAAGAAAATAACATCTTTTTCTTTGTTTACTTTTTAAACAATGTAGTATTCCCTTGATCTGTTTGAGCAACTGTTTCTTGTTCTATGTATAGGTTTCACATAGGAACAATGAAGTGTTCTGGGATTTTTATTTTTGTCAATGCTATCCATAATTTATTACTGTCCACACAGTCAAATTCCTTTGCATAGTCAATATAACACAAGTCATCATTTTTCTAATATTCTCTACTTTCAACTAAGGTCCATTTGACATTAGTAATGATGTCATTATATGGCCTCTTCATATTCCAGCTTGGATTTCTGGTGATTCCCTGTTAATGTATTTTTCTGAATGTTTTTGAATAATCTTCATAATTTTATGTGCATGTGATATTAATGATATTGTTTGAAAAATTCTGCACTCTGTTGGATCACCTATCTTTTTGAAATGGGAACAAATATGGATCTCTTCAGTCAGTTTGCCAGGTTGTTGATTTCCAGATTTCTTGGCATAGGCATGTCCAGAACTGCATCTGTTTGTTGTTAACACATCAAATCCTGAGGTCTTATATTTTTTGCCAATGTCTTCAGTGTAACGTAAACTTCTTTCTTCATTACCATAGGTTCCTGATCATTTGTTACTTCTAAAATACTTCAGAATTGACCATTCTTTTTATTTTTAAATAAAATTTTATTTTAATTGTTATTTTAATGATCATTACAGAGAAGTTAGATTTTCATTGTTGTACATTTTATCTCATCACCCTCCCTTCACTTCACTACCCCAATTCACTTTAAAAAAATTCCTTCATTGTTGTACAATTACCTACCTCCTCTCTCTCTCCCTCTCCCCTGCCCCAGTCTTCTCTTTATAAAGATGCATCTCTTATTTTGGGCTGTTGTCATTTGTATAATGCCTAATCATATATTCATTTCAGACAGTTCTTTTTTTTTTTCATCTGTTCCATTGCAATTGTACAATTCTTAATAATAAAGTCACTCTGTGTATTCCTTCCATCTTCTTTTGATGTTTCCTAGGTCATTCAATATTTCACCCATAACAAAATTCTACAGTATTGTAACTCAAGACTTAAATTTATCCTTCAACTCTTTTTGCTTGAGAAATGCTGAACATGTACCTTTCTTTTGGTTTTCTAACCCTCAAATCTTTGTCCATTGTGCAATAGTACTTTGTTTTGTCTTTGTCAATTGCCCTTTGAAATAGTTTAGCATATTTAGCATATAGTGAGAACCTGATATCTGTATACAATAACTCAAAGTTTAAGATCTTTGTGTGCATCACTCCTGTCTGTTCCTAAAATAAAGAGTCAGTTTGTCATTGGTCATCATCTATAAACCATGAGACATAAAGCAGAAACTACTACTTCATCCTTACTAAAATAATGTATTGTGTAAATAGTAAAACTGTGTGTATAATTTTAGAATTAACCCCCAGAAAGTCTTAAAATAAATTTATATAAAGATTACAAATTGGAGAATAAATTCATGAAAGAAGCAGACAATTTCTGTTGTTATTAGATGCCATCAAGTTGAGTACATAGTCTTTCTCTCTTTCACTGGCCCTTCATCTTCCCAAACATGATCTCCCTCTCCAAGGAATAACCTCTTCTGAAATATGCCCAAAATATGTGACATGAAGTTTTGTCATGTTTGCTTCCAAGGAGCACTCTGGCTGCACCTTCATCAAGACATATCTCCTTCCTGTGGCAGTCTGTGGGGCCTTCAGCACTCTTTTCCAACACCACAGTTCGAAGGCAAGTAAATCCTTAGAGGGAAAAAAACTGAGATGGAAAAAAAATTGCAGATGGAAAGATAAAGGTGAAAATCTGACAAGAGTACCAGATCTCTGTGTTTCTTTCCTTTTTTTATAGTTAACTGTTGTTTTTCTAATAAAATTTTCCTAGCAATTAATTTTTTTTTAAAAAATTTATACTGGTATA
>NW_006399788.1:2053876-2086608 GCF_000299155.1 Elephantulus edwardii | reverse complement strand
GGAGTTTAGGGCTGTTGTACATAGGGTCGCTATGAGTCGCAAGCTACTCGACGGCACATAACAACAACATCAGCAGCAGTCTAGGCTTGCCAACACCATTTGTTGAAGAGATTGCCATTTCTCCATTTGATAGGTTTTATTTCCTTGTGTTATATCAGTTGACCATAGATATTTGTTTCATTGTTCTATGTGACTATTGCTGTACTAGAACCATGCTGTTTTTGTTATAGCTGTGTAGTAGATTTTGAGGACAGAGAGTGCTATGCCTCCCATTTAATTTTTGTTTTTCAGAAGTATTTTCTTATTTGAGGTCCTTTTCTTTCCTAATAAACTTGAAAATTTCTCTTTCAATCTCCTTGAAAAATGAATTTGTTATCTGTATCTAGGTTGCGCTGAATATGTAAATTGCTTTTGGTAAGATTGCCATTTTCATTATATTGATTCTTCCTATTCATGAACAGGGCACGTTTTTCCACTTATTTAGGTCTTTTATTGTGTCCTGGAAATATATTCTGTAGTTTTCTTTGTATAGGTCTAACATAAGTCTCTAGTTAGCTTCACTCCCAAGAATCTCAATTTGTACTTGGATATTGTAAATTGTATTGCTTTCATCATTTCCTTCTCTGAGTTCTCTTTGTTATTATAAAGGAATCCTACTAATTTTTGGATATTGATCTTGCATCCTGACACTATTAAATTGGTCTACTAACTTCAACAGGGTTTTTTGTTGAGTCTTTGGGGTTTTCTTTGTATACTATTATATCATCTGCATATAGTGACAGTTTAACCACCTCTTTGCTGATCTGGATGCCTCCTATTTTCTTCTCTTGCTGTATTGCCCTGGAAAATACTTCCAGTACAGTATTGAGTAGAAGTGTCTACTGTGGACATTCTTGCCTGGTCCCGTTCACAAGGAAAAATGCTTTTCTTTTTCCATTGAGAATTATATTGGCTCTTAGTTTTGCATATATCCTATTGACTATTTTGAGGAAATTTCCTTCTATTTAATTTTTGCTGTGAGTCTTTATTAGTAAGGGTGTTGGATAATGTCAAATGCTTTTTCTGCATCAATTGCTAAGATCATATGGTTCTTGTTATTTGCTTTGTCAACGTGGTGAATTATGCTGATTGTTTTTTCTTATGTTGAACCATCCTTACATACCTGTTATGAATCCCACTTGGTAATAATGAATTAATTTTTTATATGCTTTTGGATTCTATTGGCTAGGATTTTGTTAAGGATCTTTGCATCTATATTCATGAGAAATAGTTTTCTTTCTTGGTAATGTTTTTGCCTGGTTTTGAAATTAGGGTTATGTTTGCTTCATAGATTGACTCTGGGAGTGCTCCTTCTTTTTCTATTTTTTCAAATACTTTATGCAGAATTGGTGATAAACCTTCTCTGATTGTTTGGTAGAATTTAGCTGTGAAACCATCTGTTCCAGGACTTACTTATCTTATGGGGAAGTCTTTTCATGACCTGTTCACCTTAAGTATGATTATTGTCAGGATGGATTTTACCATTTCTATTTTGCCATGCTTCTTTTTCTGTTGTGTTTGGTTACTATGATCCATCCACTTTCCTTTGGTGTCTCTGTGTGATGCATTGCACTTAAAATTTCTTGTACTTTTGGTCTTGTTTTCACTAATTCTTTTAATTCCTTCTGTTCTGCAAAGGATCTAATTTTTCCTCATCTTTGATGGAGAGCTTTGCTAGGTATAGGATCCTTGGCTGGCAATTATTTTCTTTCAAATTTCTGTATATGACATCCCATTGTCTTCTAGCTTGTATGGTTTCTGCTGAGAAATCAGAGCTCAATCTAATTGTTTTCCCTTTGTAGGTGACTCTTAGTTTTTCTCATGCTGCTTTTAGTAATCTGCCCTAATCTTTTAATATTGAGAATTTGACTATGAAATGTCTTGATGTTTTTCTTTTTTGAATCTAGTCTATTTGGTGTTCATTGTACTTCTTGAATGTGGATTTCCTTGTTCTTCATAATACCTGGAAATTTTTTTTTATTTTTATTGTATTGTTTTTACGTGTACCATCAAATCAGATCTGACTAGTACAGGAGATTGCCCCTTCCTTCTCCAGCAGAGCATCTGGTGGATTTGAACAGCGTACCTCTGGGATTGCAGTGCAGCGTCTTGCCGGTAGGCCACCAGAGCTCCCTTAATACCTGGGAAATTTTATTCTAGCACTTCTTCCACAATTTTTCAGTGATTTCCCTGTCACTCCCATGTTCTGGAATTCCAATCATATATATGTTGTTAATTTTTATGTCATCCCACATGGCTCTAATGTTTCCTTCACATCTCATCACTGTTTTTTCTTCTAGTATGTTTCTCATGAGGCTGTTGTCTTCCAGCTCCCTAACTCTCTTCAGTTCTAATTTTTTCCTGCTATTTTATTTACAAAATTTGAATACAAATTTGAACAAATTCTTTCAATTTCCTTTACTCCCCTACTCTAACCTGATGATTAATCCTCCCCCTCCTACTGCACATCAACATCCCTCTGCTTCCACCCTCTCCCACCCTTCCTGGATCCTTATACTTATTCTACAATAATGTTCCCAATCACTTGCAATAAGAGAGATGCAAATAAAAATCCCAATGAGGTACCATCTCATTCTAATAACAGTGGCAACAAATAATAAATGTTAGAGAGGATGTGGCAAGAAAGGAAATCTTATACATTATTGATGGGATTGTAAAATGGAACAACCATTCTGGAAGGCAGATTGATGCTTCCTCAAAAGGCTGAACATAGAAATTCCATATGACCCAGCTATTCCACTACTTGTAATATACCCTCAAATATGAGAACTGAGGCACAATCTGAGATTTGTACACCAATGTTCATAGCAACATTATTCACTATCACAAGAACATGGAAACAGCCTAAATGTCAAACAACAAATGAATGGGTTGAGAAATTATGGTACATTCGCACAATGGAGTACTATGTAGCATATAAGTGCAATGTTTTTGTAAATCATTACCCAACTTGGGAGGGACTGGAGAGTATTATGCTGAGTGAACTAACTCAGTCCCACAAGGATAAATATTGTTGAAAACCATTATTGTGGAATGAGTATAAAGATCCAGTTCTAATTTTTGTACTACCAGCATGTTAGTTACTTCTGCCAGTTCAGTCTTAATATTCTGGATTGCATTTTTAGGCTTGTCTGTTATTTTCAGTACTGTGTTGGCTGCACCCTTTCTGTCTTGTGATGACTTTTTTAAGTTCATGTACCTCGTTTTCTATACTATCAATTCTTTTTTCCATCTTTTGCATTTTCTTCCATAGCTGTTCAAGTTGCTCCTCATCAATATATTTCTTATGGATTACTATCTCTGGGGTATTTGCTTTCTTAATGACTTCCATTGTTTCTTACATCATTTGTATCTTCTTTTGCAGCTGTTCAAATAACTCTACACCAATGTATTTCTTCTGGTTTTTGTTCTTTTTTTTTAAAATATATTTTGTGTACTCACTGGATCTACATTTTTAGGGAAAGTGTTATTTTGTTTTATGATGATTGAGGCAGATTGCTGCTTTCTTGATATCATGTGTGTCTTTTCTTAGTAGATGTTATCTTGTTATAAGTAAATAATGTCATGGGGTATGATAATGTTTTGTGACAGACCTGTATATTTTTGTGCTCCATTAGTTTCCCAAAAGCAGGAAGACTGTTGCCCTCTAGATACCGTGGCTCCACCTGACCTTTTCCATTGACAGTAAGATATCCCATGTGATGTAGCTAGTCAGTAGTGTTCAAGGACAAAGTACCTATTTTCTCTATTTTTTGAGACAGTTCAGTGGCAAGTCCTTGACTTCATTCTTGCACTAGTCATAGGTGATGTCTTGACAGGATTTTCCATATTCGTGATCTCACTTATTTTTTAGGATGAGGCCTGCAGGCCTGAGCACCTTAACTTGTGAAGGGAAATGGGGCCAAAATGTTGAATGGGAGGTAGAGGGAAGGCGTTGGTATTGCTCTGTCCAATGGAAGCAGATTAGTCTCTCTGCTTAGCCCAACCCCTTCACAGGATTTAGGGGAGGAGGTCTATCAATTAAAGAACTGTGAAGGGAAACAGGGCCACAAACCAGATCCAGACTTCATTTGTCTTGTATTTCCTACTGCATTTGGAATCTGACTCATTGCAATTCTCTATTGGTTTTCTAAGTCTACAATCATAGTGCAAGGAGATAACTATGTTTTGATGAATTTTAACTGCTTGATACATATTATACAGTTGTTGTAATTAAGTCATGTTGAATTGGAACTGTCCTTCCAGCAGGTTTTTCGAGGCAGGAAATTGTATAGATGGAGAGTGCCCATTTTTCTAGTGCAGAGCAACTGGTGGATTCAGACTAAGTACCTTTGGGTTGGCAGCTCGGCTCCTCACCACTAGGCCACCAGAGCTCCCAATAGTAGCTGGCTATTGGTGTTTTGGTTTTTTTTGTATTTTTTTAAATTTTATTTTGCACATCGTTTTTTGAGCTGAAACAGATGTTTCAAAAATTTTCTGCTCTTCATAATTCTAATAAAAGAATCAGAAAAATATAAAGCCTGGACCAAAAATTGATCTATTGTGACATTTCTGTTGTTTTGAAAAGCGCATGATTTGTCTCCTTTGATATTCACCACTCTATAAAATGTTCATCTTTAATATTGATATTGCTAGTCCTTTGTGTGGTTTATGCTGTGAAAAAGCAAGTGTCATACTCCTCAGATGTTCTCACCCTTCAAAGTTAGCAAAACTAGGCTCCAAGGGAAACTGCGATGACCACTAGATGGTCTAAGTACAGAATGTGAGACCTTGAAGCTTGGATGTCTGCCCTGGAAGGCAATCTGGACAGAGATGATACCAGCTGTACTCAGAAGGCACAGAGGACATCATGTTTATGACATAGAGAGTGAGAATCAAGCCAGAGGACAATGAAGGGGATAGGGTAGCCAGAGGGGAAACACTGTGTCTTGCCAATATTTTTCTAGGCAAATGGTCATCTTCAAAGCCACCTCCTATTAAGGTTATAATGATAGGAGGTAGGCAGGGTCTGCCTTAGCCTTGTGTGCTATGCGTGGAGACTCCTAGCTTATAATAAAACATTAGCAGGTTAGATAAGTGGCCAGTGCCTCTATCTGCCATGGAGAAAATGTTGAACATGTTGAGCATTTGTTATTTTCCATTTTAATAAGTGGACAGATCTACTTATTAAAATTGTGAGTTCCTGCCCCGAGTGGTGTGGGCAGTAAGGTTTTATGAGCATTCTTTGTAGGGAGACCTGCCCAAACGTTGCACACACACACACACACACACACACACCCTGTGCCCAACCCCTGGCCCCCGTCACACACACTCCCTACCTTCTACTACCTATTATTTCTTTAAGCGAGGCAATAAATCCCATTATTAAGGTTTAGCTCATAAGTGATTTAACAACGCCATTTATCTTGGATGACTGTCAACCCAACAGCAGCTAACAACAGTTGTTGCTATTTCCAAATGAGTGGCAGCCTCAGACCATTGAGATCTAAAAAGATTTTTATTGTCCAATTTGTAGAAGTCTATCTCTAGGCCTTTACTCATACTTCATCATTGGCAGAGCCACCAAAACCTGTTCAGTATCACAAGGACAATTTTCCCAGCATTTTATGTTTACTGTTCTGTTAAATTTTGCTATTCTTACTGGGGTGAGATGATATCTCATAGTTGTTTTGATTTGCATCTCTCTTAGAGCTAGGGATTTTGAACATTTCTTCTTGTGTTTGTTTGCCATCTAAATGTCTTCTTTGGTGAAATATCTGTTCATATCCTGTGCCCATTTTCCAATTAGGATATTTAACTTTATCTTGTTGTGGTGTCGATAATTTTATAAATTCTATATTTAAGTGCCTTGTCTTACACGTCATTGTCGTTGTTATGTGCCGTTAAGTCTCCTAGGACTCATAGTGACCCTATGTACAACAGCCCTAAACTCTGCCCTATCTTCTGCCAATCTCACTGTCTCCGACATACCTATCCCCATTATCTCAGTCACTGATCTTTCTCTCCTGTGCTGTTCCTCCACTCTCCCAAGCATGATGTCCCTCTCCAAGGACTGGTCCCTTCTTGCAACATGTCCAAAGTATGTCAGATGAAGCTTCAGAATCCTTGCCTCTAAGGAGCAGCCTGGCTTCACCCTCTTCAGGACAAACCTGTTTGTTTTCTTAGCAGTCCATAGTATATTTAATACTCTTCTCCAACACCACAGCTCAAAGGCATCAATTCTCCTTCTGTCATCCTTAGTCATTGTACAGCTCTCTGATGCATAGCAAGTGATTGCAAAGACAATGGCATGTATCAGGTGTACCTTAGTCTCCAGACTGACATCGTTGCAATTCAGTACTTTAGAGAGGTCTCTAACCACAGATTTTCCCATTGCAATATGTCTTTTAATTTCCTGGCTAATGGTGCCAAGAGTGTTGACTGTGGAGCCAAGCAAACCAAAACTGTGAACAATCTTAATCTCTTCACCATCCATTTTGATGCTGCCAATTGGCCCAGTGGTGAGAAGCTTTGTTTTCTTGATATCGAGCCTCAATCCATACTGAAGACTACAGTCCCTGACCTTCCACAGCAAGTGCTTCAGTCCCTCCTCAGAAATGTTATTACCAAATATTTTTTTCCTAATCTGTGGCTTCCCCTTTTACCCTCTTGGATAAGTTTTTGAATGTGAATAGGGATTTGATTCTTAGAAGGTCCCATTCATCTATTTTATCCTCTCCTGGTTGTAGTTCCAGAATGCTTGAAAGACTGTTTATATTGTGGATTAGGACTTCTAGAGTTCTTCCAAACTTTCTTTAATGAAGTTTAGAGTCCTTGGTTTTAGTCCCAGGTCCATAATCCACTTTGATTTGGATTTTGTGTACGGAGTGAGGTGTGGATCTTGCTTGAGTTTTTCTTAGCAACTCTTAGCCTCCACTATTTTCTAAATATCTCTATAAAGCACTAGTATTCCAGGTCAATGCATTTAGAAATCTGTCTATTCGTGCTGAGCTTGATTCTACAATCCATTTGTTCAATACCCTATTCAGGAGTGTCATGCTGCAAGGACACAAATTCTGTGTTATCATTATCCCTTGAAGCTGAGTTTTGCTGGCTTTGAAGGGTCTATGTGAACACATAAAAGAGTTCTTAACCTAAACTAGGCAGGAGTGGTGGGCAGAGATGGCTCTCAGAAGTAATTTCTGAGATGAAATGTACACATAGAGTAGGGATTAAATAAACCATTGTGGGCAGAGTGTTCTATGCAGAGGGAATGACATATGCAACAGCCAATGGGTGATAGAGGGAGTTCT
Organism: Elephantulus edwardii; assembly: GCF_000299155.1. NCBI lineage: Eukaryota > Metazoa > Chordata > Mammalia > Macroscelidea > Macroscelididae > Elephantulus > Elephantulus edwardii. The sequence continues at coordinate 2,079,256 of NW_006399788.1, read as the reverse complement.
GGTGGACTAATGGTAAGAAGCTGCGCTGTAATCCCAAGGACAAACAGTTTGAGTCCACCAGCTTCTCCAGGGGAGAAAAAGATGGGAAATCTCCTCCTATGCAATTAACTGCCTCTGAAAACCCACTGGAGGGTCAGTCATGGGTTGGTTCCAGCTCAATGATACATAACAACAACATAGGTAATTTGAATTATGAATCTTCAGGGAACTGAAGAAAGTTCACAATGTTGGGCCATAGAATAGAAAATGGACAGCAATACAGATGATGAGGGACAAAAGAGCCCTGTAAATCACAAAGCAGCAGCTCATCTTACAAACCATGATATCGATCCAGCCCTTGTTTCATGCATGTTATTTTATTTGCTATTGACAGCACTTAACAACAGCATAGGGAGAGATCAGTTGGCCTAGTGGACAGAAAGTGATGCTTCCAAGCCAAAGATGGGGGACTCTAATCCACAGCCCTGAGGCCTGCTTTTAATTGTATTTGGTGAAACATTCTTCTAGGTCGCATAGTCCTTGTGTGTCCACTTGCTGAACAGAGGTAACTTGTGGTTGCTGTGAAGCTGAACACTGTGACACTGATGTGTCAAATGCAATAATGGTTACCCATGGTGGACTGTGTTTGGTGGAGCTCCCTGATTAAAACAAGCTTGGAAGCAGGAGTGGCATCCACTTCCGAAATATCTTGCCTCTGGAACCCTATAAACTTGGAGAAAGGATTAAAGTTATACATAGGATCACTATTAGTTGCTTATGACTCAATGGCACTTAACAACAACAACAACACTAATAACACATTTATAAAGTACTTACTGTTACTCTCTGTATTTTAAAACAAAAGGCTACTTAACTGTACGAATTCATATGACTCATTTGTGCTCATTGTTCTTTAGCTAATAGATGACACCAGAATGTGAGCCCAGATAGGCTGTACCAGGACAAATCTCAGGATCAAGTGACCAAATGAAATGACTTAATTGAGTTAGAGTTCCAGAATTCTTGATTAAGACCAGATCTTAACCAAGCTGCCTGAGTTACAGTGCTTTATAGCTTAATTAAAAGTATTACTAATGTTAAATGTTATTAGATAACTACTTGTACATTATACTTCAATCGTTTATTTCTTAATTTTTTTTATTACACACATAGTAGGGAGAGGTCAGGGCACCAATTACACAAAAATTTCTATCTTCATGTAATTTTTATTTCTTATGAGAAAAATGAATTAACAACAAAAATATAATGAAATAAATGAGAGTGCATGTTGGCATTTGCTTTGGAAAAATAGAACAGGATTAGAATTTCTTTTGATTAATAAAAATTCTTAATATAGTAAAATTTCTTAATCACAAATTCAGTGCTCTAATAAGATTTTCATCTCTCTTACATATTTTCAACTTTTCATGTTTAAGAAAACTTTTCTTATGTAAACAAAAAGCATTATGTGTTTCACTGCAGTTTACGCTAACATGTTAGCTTTACAAATTAAAAATCAAAAGAAAAGTTATAGCAATATTACAAAAATATTCATAGGTTTGTTCCCCACTTTGATTTATGCATTCTCATTATTTTATCACATATGTATGTTATTATTACAATATGAACCGTGGTGGATTAGTGGTAAGGAACTGTGCTGGCAACCCACAGACATATTATTTGATTCCACTAACTACTCCTGTGGGGAAAAGCTGGGAAATCTACTTCTGTGCAATTAACTACCTCTAAAAATCTACTGGAGGGGCAACAGGAGTGGGTTCCAGTTCAAAGCAACAACAGTAATTATCATAATTTAAGTTCAAATTGATTGAGGAAACATTGTACGCATTAATTTACCACTAAATATTTCAGCATATAGTTCCTACATTCTTCCACAATGTAATTGTCAAATTCATGAAATACAACCATTGATTCTCTTCTATAAATATACATGCCATATTTTAATGTCTCTGGTTTGATCAGCAATATTTTATGTAACTTTTTTATATATAACTTTGAATCAAGGATCATACATTACTGCATTTAGTTGTCCTGATTCTCTCTCTGTTTACTGTTGAGTCAGAACTAACACATAGCTGACCCTCCTTTGGGTTTCTGAGGCTAGAAACTACACAGGAGGAGTTTGTCCCTCTTTCTTTCATGTATCTGCTGATGTTTCTTTGGTTTTTTTGACACTTGTGTTGTTGATTTTTTGCATAGTATTTCTTTTTCAGAGAAGTTTTAGTTTTATTGAAAAATTTTGAAGACAGTTTCTACCTTCTCCCTGCACATTGGAACCTGTTATCATCTTCTTGTGATCCGTATGCTACAACTGAGGAGTTGATATTGAAACACTATTTTTAATTAAATTCCATAATTCACATTAGGCTTCTTTCTAGACACTGTCATTTTTTAAGAATTCTGTTCCGTTGTTTTTCAGGGTATTTCTCTTAGGATTTGTCTGATTGTTTCCTCATGTTTCCGTTTACTCAAGTATTTGTGCCTCATGTTCCCATCAGTCATAAATCTTTGCTGAAAATCTCCATCTCATCTGGAACTTCCATTAAAAACTTGAGCTCCTTTTTAGAGCATGGCATTAGGGAATAGTCCAAGACACTCAACATTCTAATACAGAGAACCACAAACACAGGGCTCTGACAAGATTCAAATTTCTCTCTCACATAAATGTGAATGAATGGACTGTCTGAAGATGTGGTGGGGTGATTCTGCTCCACTAAGTCATTCAGGGACTCAGTCTCTTTCTGTCCTGTGCTCCACTGTCCTCAAGCATTTGTTCTTCAAAAAGTCAAAGCTCTCTCCCTAGCATCACATCTACATTTAGGCTTTCAAGGGGAAGAAAGAGAGTGAAGGAACACATTGTTTTTAAAGGATAGGAACTAAAACAACTTCCATTGGCTAGAATGTTACATGAAGCCAAAGAAGAAATTAAGAAAAGTTTTAAGTGGCTGAGAAGTCATGTGTTCATATTATATTAATAAAAGAAGAAAAAATCTAGTTAAAATGGATATCCAGGGCAATTGTATTTTTGTTGCAGACATTCACTAGGTTATTTCTTGGCTTTAAAAGACCCTAAAGGAAAGCTCAGTGCATGAAATAAGACTATTCAGTGTATAAATAATTTATTCCATTTTCTTTGATGACACTTATTCAGATATTTTCTTCCATGCACAAGGGTTTTCTAGAATTATTTTAATACAATTTAAAAATATTTATTAAAAATTGATCAGATCTGATATAAAAAAATTGAGGATTGTTGTCTCAGAAGTTTTTGCAAAGTCCTGTTTTCTTAAAGAAAATACTGATACAGGTAAAAAAATTACTTTAAAAACAGAAACCTCTTGCATCCCAGCATCCATTCTTTTCAATTTTTTCCCCACTTACCTGAATTCTTTGGAAGAGAATGGGGAACAGGTGGCTGGCGGGATTACTTAAAGTTTGGAAAAAAACCACAAAAAACCAAACCAAAACAAAACACGTGTGAATGCACACATATCCCTAAGCATATTAATGTCAAAGTGACGTTGCTGTTGTTATGTGCCGTCGAGCTGCTTGCAACTCATAGCAACCCTATGTACAACAGCCCTAAACTCTGCTCTGTCTTGTGCCAATCGCACTGTCTCTGACACTCCCATTCCGATTATCCCAGTCACTGAATCAATTCACCTCACAGAGGGCCTTCCCCTCCTGTGCCTTCCCTCCACCCTCCCAAGCATGATGTCCTTCTCCAAGGATCGGTCTCTCCTCACAACATGTCCAAAGTATGTTAGATGAAGCCTCAGAATCCTTGCCTCCAAGGAGCCACCTGGTTTAACCCTTTCCAGGACAAATCTGATTATTTTCCTAGCAGTCCATGGAATTCTCAATACTCTTCTCCAGCACTACAGCTCAAAGGCATCAATTCTCCTTCTATCCTCCTTGGTCATTGTCCAACTCTTTGATGCATAACAAGTGATTGCGAAGACCATGGACTGTATCAAACGTACCTTAGTCTCCAGAGAGACACCATTGCTCTTCAGTATTTTGGAGAGGTCCTAACAGCAGACTTTCCCATGGCAATGTGCCTTTTAATTTCCTGGCTACTGGTGCTAAGAGTGTTGACTGTGGAGCCAAGCAAACTAAAGCTGTGTACAATCTCAATCTCTTCACCATCCATCGTGATGCTGTCAATTGGTCCAGTGGTGAGAATATTTGTCTTCTTGACATTGAGCCTCAATCCATGTTGGAGGCTGCAGTCCTTGACCCTCTGCAGCAGGTGCTTCAGGTCCTCTTCAGTTTCAGCAAGCAGGGTTGTGTCATCTGCATAACACAGATTGTTGATAAATCGTCCACCAATCTTGACCCCACATTTCTCCTCATAGAGCCCAGCCTCCCGGATAATCTGTTCTGCATAGAGGTTGAAAAGGTATGGAGATAAGATGTATCCCTTCCCAGTTTTGAATCTTGCAGTGTTCCCCTGCTCTGTTCTGATGACTGACTCCTGGTCCAAGTATAGGTTTCACATTAGCACGATCAAGTGTTCTGGGATTTCCATTCTTCTCAGAGTCAGCCACAGTTTGTTATGATCCACACAGTCAAATGTCTTTGCATAGTCAATGAAACACAGGTAGACATTCCTCTGGTGTTCTCTGCTTTCAACTAAGATCTATCTAACATCAGCTACAATATCCCTAGTACCACGACCCCTTCTAAACCCAGCCTGGACATCTGGCAGTTTTCTGCTGATGTGCTGTTCCAGTCGTTTTTGGATAATCTTCAGTAAATCTTGCTTGCATGTGAAATCAGTGAGATTGTTCTATAGTTTCCACACTCTGTTGGGTCACCTTTCTTTGGAATGGGAACAAATATAGATCTCTTCCAGTCAGTTGGCCAAGTGGTTGTTCTCCAGGTTTCTTGGCACAACTTGGTGAGCACGTCCAGGGCAGCATCTGTTAACTGAAATATGTCAATTGGTATACCATCTATTCCTGGAGCCTTATTTTTTGCCATTTCCTTCAAAGCAGCCTGAACGTCTTTCATCACCATAGGCTCTTGCTCATGTGTTGTTTCATGAAATTCTTCTGTGTCTGCCAATTCCTTTCGATATAGTGTCTCAGTATATTCTTTCCATCTTCTTTTAATACTTTCTGGACCTTAGCGATTATATAAATGCATTCCTTCATTTTATACGTAAGAGAGAAATCTAGGAAGTTGGTGAAAATCATAGCTGTAACTAATCAATTTAGACTCAGTACCAGATTTCTTGACTATATTCTAGATTCTCCATTGGTGTCATAAAAATACCTAATTAATTAATCTGGAGTCTGTAGTCCTTTCTTTCTCTATCTGCTTCCAGTCACCAGATAGTCCAGGCAATATATCTTCCAATATACATGAATACAAAATGCGCAGAAATGTTGTTGAAAGTATTTGTTGGGCCTTTCTTTGAAATATCTTTTAAAGTAAAATAGGATCACATGATACCTCAGCATATCCCTCTTCCTTCATGCTTGAGGATTACATGTTCCACCTTTGCCAAATTCCATTATCAGTCTCTGTCCAGATCTCAGTGCCCTTGATGATATCAAACTCACAAAGAGCTATTTCTGTCAACGGCTTCTAAAGCCTTACATAAACCAAATATCAAACAAGAAAACATAACCCTGTCTTTTGAACTGACTTTCCCCTTTGATATGAAAGATCCCCGTTTTACTTTGTGCTTATATTTTCAGACTTTTCCGCATAAAATATTTAAAATGCAAAAACAAGAACAGAATATTTTACTATTCATTCACCTTCTACTGAACTTAAAGTGTTCCTAACATTCTATTTGGATCAGGCAAACCTTAGTTGTGGTTTGTTGGGTTTTGTTTTTTTTTTTTTAAAAACTATATTGTTTTGCATACAAACTTTGTATACATTGTGTTAACACTATCCTTCTCGCATGTTGTATTTCCTACAATCATTCCTGTTTACTGTGTTTTATAAAATTACTCACCAGTGAGCCAACCATTTTCCTGTCTTTTCGGAGTATCTCTGGAATTTTCCCGTTTCTTTTACCCCCTCCCTCCACTCACCAAACAGTGCCACCCTGTGATTCTCCCCTGCCCGACCTCCCTCTGCTCCCACTCCTGCTTCCCTGTCACTGCTTGGGAGGATCCCCATCTCAGTCTCTGGGTTCAAGCTGTGAGGTTGGTTGAGGACTCCCTCCTGCAGTACAGCCCTCACATCCACAGCCACTCAGCCCTGTTATCAGAGTGGGACATGAGTTTAGACTGATTTACCTGGCTACAACTTGACTTGCCAGCCCTGTTACCCTATTGACTGCTCTAGATTTCTGCCCTGCTCTCACCTGTAGAAATGTTTGTCTTCTTTGTGAGCACAACGGTGTCATTAAGGTTTTCTTCTTTTCTGTTGTTCCAGTACTTGCTATGTCTTTGGAATAGAAGAGATGTCAATTTTCTCTATAATCTTGACTAGGATTGCTTATCGGGTGTATATACTCAATGTGTTGGGTTCATGTTACATTCTTATATGTAGTCCAGCATCCAACACGTGCTGCCACATAATGAACATGGAATAAGTGATTTCATAAATTGTTAAAGTCTCAGTAGGCTTTTAAAATGTTTTGGTTTGCCTTATTTTAGACTTTAGGTTTCTGTTTTTGTTCTTTCTTAATTTTTGTTTGTTTGCTGTTTCTTTTTAAGGTAAGGTTTTTCATTTGGTGGTTTTTGTTTTTGTTTTTGGTGTTTGGTTGTTTTTTTTTACAACAGTTTAAAATCCACAGAGATGTTACAAAACCACTACAGAGAACTCTAGCTTTACGTGTGTGTGTGTGTGTGTGTGTGTGTAATCCCTAGAAACTAGAGCCTCCTCTTAACATTGCTATCGTATAACCCTCTTTCTGAACCAGAAAAATCATTGACAAATCTTCAATCTACAGACTCAAATTTTCCTAATAATGCCCTTTTTCCTTTCCAGTTCAGGATCTTATACATGAAGAATTCTCCTGTTTATGGTTTTCTTTAGTGTATGACAGTTTCTCAGTTCTACTTTCTTTTTATTTATATTTTTATTGTAGGAAAACCATGTATGGGGATCCAAGGGGGTAAGAGGTGGGAACGGAAGGGTGAGGATGGGTAGGGATGAAATCACAGGGTTGCATAATTTGGTGGGTGGAGGGGGTGTGTAAAGGAAATGAGAAAGACCCAGTCGGAACTGGAAAAGACAGGATAATTGTGGGCATAGTCCAATGGTTATTATTATTATTTTTTTAACAAAGAAAGTGTCTTTTTCATTTGTGACTTTCCCATTTGGAAAACTTGGGCAGCTTTGCTTGGGCTGTTTCATGCTGAACAGGGGTGTTGAGATGAAGGGGAAGGGGAGCCCGCTTTAACATTTTACTGGTGGTCTTGAGTTGAAGCTGTGTGTCTTCTTTTTTACTTAGAAGACATTTTCATGATGTTTTCTGCCCTCTTGACTGCAAGGTGTTTGCATGAGTGAGTCCAGTGGCGGTGGCTGGCTGAACTTGAGGATCTATCCACCTTCGTTCCTTAGCTTGCAGTTATATTTCCGTTTTGTTTCTGGAACTGGGACCAGGGTTCATATTCCAGAACAAGACTCAGTGTTCAGGTTACCTATAGGAAAGGGAGGAAAGCTAGAGAGAACAAACTTGTGAGTTACAAAGAGAAGGGCTTCAGAGGTGTTACGTACAGATGTACTGGAGGAGGAGCTAGAGGAAAGTGACTTAGATAAAGTTCCTCATACACACCAGGCTGCTCTTCCCAGGGTCTGGGCAGCTCTCTCCAGGGGCCAGAAGGCTCTCCTCTGCCACATGGCTCACCCAAGGGGCTGGGCAGTTCTCCCCAGAGGCTGGCCAGCTCTCCACAGAGGTTTGGTGACACCCTCCAGAAGCTGGGCAGCTCTCCCCACCAGCCAGGTGGTGCTCCCTAGGGTCCAGATGGCTCTCCCCTCTCAAAGCGCTTCTTTTTTTTTTTCGCTGCAACTCAAAAGCTTCTTTATTGTGGTAAAATGGCGGCCGCGGCACCCCCACTTCCTCCTCCCAGCCCCTTATATACCCTTTACCTCGATAGCTTCTATGCTTAATTTCTATTGGTTCTTACTCCACTAACTTAACTAATCCTATTGGTTGTTAACTATCTATTCCTATTGGTCTATAACTTCCTATTCCTATTGGCCTATAACTACTTATTCCTATTGGTCTATAACTTCTTATTCCTATTGGTCTATACTTACTTATTCCTATTGGTCTATACTTAACTCTAACTCTCCAATCAATTTCTTCCACAATTGCCGTTGCCATTCATGCTTCCTGACACGTCAGCACCTGCAGCTCCTGCAGTTCCCCCTTTTTTGTTTTGAGACCCATGAGTGACAGCATCTTCTGTTCTTCATTTAGGCTCTCTCTCCATTATGCTCTTGACCCGGTCCGAGCCTTCGTACATCAAGCCTCCATTTTGCAGAACGCTAGATGTTCGTGCTCCACACTATGGGGAGCTGCAAGGACCGTCAAAGGAGCATCATGGGGGGCCATGGCCATTGCCTGTTAAATGCGCCCGGACTTGCCTATCCGTTCACTTATTCCCTCAGTCTGGACCTTTGCCTTACTGACAACCACAGCCAGGGACAGCACTTCTGGCTGCAGTACCACCACCATTGCCCCCTTCCTCTCTGCAACGTGGTCTAATTGTAACTTGAAATATCTATTATTAGTTTTCTCTTCCACAAATGGAGAAGGGGTTTCCAGAGTGGTGAAGAGACCCACTCAAGGTTGAAAAAAGTAATAAAGACAGTAGAACAAGGACTCAAGCCAAGGTTGTCTGAAGACAGACTATGAGGTGGCAAGCTCCTTGTGATGCTTGGGTTGGCCATCTTTTGTGTTCCTCTGCAAGCAAAATCCTGCTGAAGATAATTTTAAAATGGCCAGAAGTGTACACTCAGGCCATGCACAGGATGCTTCTGCCTGCTGGCCACTCATGGGGTGCTTCCCAGAATTTTTGTTTTCTTGATGTTGAGCTTCAATCCATATTGAAGGCTACAATCCTTGACCTTCCACAGAAAGCACTTCAGGTCCTCCTCAGTTTCAGCAAGGAGAGTTGTGCCATCTGTACAAAGCAGATAAAGTCAAAAGAATAGCATTTGTGGCTGTGCACATGCTCTACTTTGGTTTTTTAAAGAAATATTTTATATTGATTTGCATACAAAATTTGTATGCAAGGTGTTTCACACATTTTCATTCACATTTGTGTTTCATACAACCATTCCCATTTATTGTATTTTATAAAAGTAATCACCATTGCAGTTCTGCTTTGTTAATTAGTTTTCAAGAACAAAAGCCTTTCATTCTGTATGTTGCTGTTGTTAGAGTCTCTTGAGTTGGTTCTGCTGCACAGTGATCTTATGCACAGGACTTCAAAATCATTACTAATTCAGCCCATTGTTATAGTCACTGTGTTAATTCATCTTGTTGAGGATCCCCTTCTTTTTTGACTGACTCTTTGCTTGACCAAGCATAACGGCCTCTTCTGACAGCATGTCCAAAGTATCTGAAATGAAGTCTTCCCGTCCTCACTTCTAAGGCACATTCTGCCTGCACTTATTCCAAGATATATTTGTTTGTTCTTCTGACAATCTGTGGAATATTCAATATTCTTTGCCTCAACACCTTAATTCAAAGGTATCAGATCTCTGTTGATTTCTTGTACTCATTGCTCCACTTTCACATGCATATGACACAATCAAAAATATCATAGCTTGGGCCAAGGGCCTTACAACCTTCAGAATGACATACCAAATGTTGTTGGTAGGTGCCATCAAGTTGACCATGATCCAGGGCCACCCTAAAAACAGCATATATGTACCTTGACCTCACTGTGATATGTTCATCATCTCTGATACACTTGAGCTCATTGTTAGAGTGCTGTGTCAATCCAATTCATTGAGAGTCTTCCCTTCTCTCACTGATCCTCCATTTAACCAACCATGATGTCTTTTCCCTCTCCTTAAAACATGCCCAAAGTGTGTAAAACAAAATTTCACCATTCAATTCTCCCACGTCAGGCAGGATTTATAGGGATCACACAGAAATGTGGCTACTCTCTTAGTGCATCACCTCAGGAAGATTACCATATCATTCCATTAAACCAGTGATAATTAACCTGGATCATCAGATCATGTTTGTGTTGACCATGCTTCTCCTATATACCATTTTTTCATTTGCTTTTGAGTTTGAGTAACATTTTATAGAGAGATAGTGCAGTATTTTCCCAGCCAATTCCATTTCTTCTGCCCTCCTGAGTGGTGACCAAAGACTCAAGTTATGAACATTGGTAGTACCTCTTCTGGTCTGTGGTGTATTGAGGGTGTGTCAAGGGGCACCCAGCCTGGAGCAGTTTCTGTTATCTCAGAGGAGCCTATGTTAACCTACTAGGATAGAGATGGTGTCTTTGCCAGTTAAGCGGATGGGCACAGACAGAGGTAACTAGTCAGAGATTGTAAGCATGAAGAAACAGTCACTGATGATCTGAAATTTCCAGTTCAGGTACTTTCGTGGTATTTGTTGGATAAAGATTCTCAGGAATAGAGAATGGTCCCAGTCAGAGGAGATACCCTACTAATTCAAGGGCTGATTGCAGGCCGGATGTAGAACAGTTAGTAGGCTCTGGGAGTATGCTTTTAAAGCTCCTGGTTCCAAATACAAGATGGCACGAACATGGCTGAGGTAGAGCTGAGTATGGTATGGGGAAGTGCAGGCCACTTTCTGACTCTTAGTGAATAGTGAGGGTTTTTCACGGGGGCAAAAGGAGGAGATTAGATCTTTTCAGCTGTGTGGATACTGCTGTTGCTGCTGCCACCACCCTCCTGGGCTCCCTTACCATGCAGTTATCTGCTCAAGATGATTCTACATTGCTTATCATTCTGTGTTCTGAAACTCTTCTTATTCAATGTTTCCATTCAATTTCTTTCTTCAGTTAATGTTCAAAGTACTGGTCTTTATTTTTAAATTGTTGGTTGAAGAATTATCATCCATATCTGTTATCTTTGTTTTCTAGTGTCTTCAGTGCTGAGAGTTTTAATTACTGTCTAGTCTACCAGGGTTCAAGTCTTCTGTTCATAAGGTCGCTATGAGTCAGGCTTGACTCGATGATATTTAACAACAACAGTCTACCATCTTCTCGATATAGATGTACACTTGTATTTTTTTGACAATGAAGAGGTATTTGACCATGTGGATCATAACAAATAGATTACAGTTGGAAAAATAAGAATCCTAGAACTTTTAATGCAAAAGTTCTGCATAGACCAAGAAGCAGTTGTCTGAACAGAATGAGGGAACACGGTATGGTTTAAAATCAGGAAAGATGTATGTCAGGGTTGTATTTTTTTCTCTATACCTATTCAATCTGTATGCTGAACAAGTAATTTGAGAAGCTGGGCAATATGTCGAAGAATGTGGTATCTGAATTCTGGGAAGACTCATAAACAGTCTATGTTATGAAGATGACACAACCTTGCTTGCAGAAAGTAAGGAAGACTTGAAGCATTTACTCAAAGGGTTAAATACTATATGCAGTCTTAAATTTGGGTTGCATTTCAACATCAAGAAAATAAAAATTGTCCAGAGAGAAAAACCCACTGGATTAATAGGCAATGTTACAATAGTTGGAGGAAATGATAATTATAGGAGCAGCTATAATTATGCAGAGCAGCTGGCTTAGTGGCAAGAAACTGCACAGTAATCCCAAAGCCACATGGTTCGAATCCACCAGATGCTCCAGCGGACAAAGATGGGCAATCACCTCCTGTGCAATAACTGCCTCTGAAAACCCACTGCAGGATCAGCTATGGGACAGTTCTGACTCGATGGTATAAACCAACAAACAATATATACATGTTGTTGTTAGGTGCCATCAAGTAGAGGATGACCATAGCACCTTGTAAACAATAGATCAGAACCTTGTCCTAGTCTGTGCTATTCTCTGACACACTTGAGTCCATTGCTGTGTGTGTGTGTGTGTGTGTGTGTGTGTGTGTAGCTAGCTAGCGATATCTCCACTCTCTGGTGGCTTCCTGGTAAGGACCTGTGTTGCCAACTCAGTGATGGGGGAAAAAGGGTCAGTCTCTCCTCCAATATAATTTACTGCCTCTTAAAGTAGAAAAATATCTATCTATCATCTATCTATCTATCTATCTATCTATCTATCTATCTATCCATCTATCTATGAACTTTGGTGGCCTAGTGGTGAGAAGAAGCTGTACTGCAATCCCAAAGGCATGCTGTTTGATTCCACCATCTATTCTATGGGAGAAGGATGTGTGATCTCCTCCTGTCTGATTAACTGCCTCTGAAAACCCCAATAACAACAACAATCATGTGTGTGTGTGTGTGTGTGTTTTTACTGTGGAGTCAGAACTGACAATATAGATGCATATTTTTATTTGCCATGGAGTCAGAACTGATTCGAGCTGATCCTCTAGTGAGCTTTTGGAGGCAGTAAATCACAAGTGAGGAGGTTTCCCATCTTTCTCCTATAGAGAAGGTGGTGGATTTGAATCATGTACCTTGGAGTTGGCAGCAAAGCACCTTACCACTAGAACTTATACTTGTTTATATATCTATCTACAACTATTTAAGAGAGAGAGTGAGAGCTATTTCTACTATGGTGTGTGTGTGTGTGTGTGTGTGTGTGTGTGTGTATGAGAGTATGAGAGAGAGAGAGACTGAGCGAGCAAGAGTCTCATAACTACTTGGAATCTTTTCTACTATATATCTTGAACCACTGCCCCTCAATCTCACTATCTTTTTCCTGATGTACCAGGCTTGATCTACTAATGCCTGTTGTGGCACACCCTCTGCTTCAAGGCAACATGTTCTCTGATGCCATCATCTCTAGAGCAGTAGAAAGGGAAAGTCTCCAAGTCTCCACAGAAAGTATAACATCAGGAACTAACAAACACTTAAGTCAAGAGGCCATCCTTGGGAGAAGTGGACTTGCTGTAATTTACCCAACAGCAGCTCAGGATCTTCCACACCCCTTCAAATGGCAACAGTAACTTCCTGTTGTCCACACCTCTCACTTGCCCTCATTTATCTTAGTTCTAGCATTCTGCAGAATGAAGCAATACCACTGATTGAAACCATTTCCATGTTGCTGGAGAAACAAACAGTCCAAGCTGAGTCCTTGTGGGAAGGAACAGGACCAAAAATAGTTACTAGCCTATGAGGAGCTGCTTCTCAGTGATACTCAGGTAGGAAAGGTAAAAACTAGCTCCAGGACACTTTTTTCTCTATGAGAAGCACTGCCAGACTTATGGTCTCTGAGTAGCACTTCCAAAGCATTTTTAACACTCAGGGTTTATTTTATGTGTGTTTCTAAAAAAAATTTTGTATTTGTGTGCTTACAAAGGTCATATACATCATGTGTCACACTATTCTTCATATTGTATTTCATATAATCATTCTCATGCATTATGTTTTATAAAATTAATCACCATTGGAGCTGGTCCGTAATTATTACCCTGTCTTTTTACCTGGATTCTTCTCATTTTTTCACCCCCTCCATCGAATCATCAAACTGTGCTACCCTGTGGTTTTGCCCGTAACCATCCTCACCCCTCTGCTCACACCCTCTTGGGTTTCCATGTGTGTTTTACTAGTTATCCTTCTATTTTTACAATAATGATCTTATACAGTATATGTCCTTACAAGACTAAGTTCACTCAGCACAATGCTCTCTAGTCTCCCCCAAGTTATGTAGTATTTTTCAAAATCATTGCTCCTTAGTGCTGCATAGCATTTCATTGTTTGAATATACCAAAATTTCTCAATCCATTCAATTGTGGTTGGACAGTTGGGCTGTTTCCATGACAGTCACATGGCCAACAGACACATGAAAAAAAAATGTTCAAAATCACTGGCAATAAGAAAGATGTAAATAAAAACTACAATGAGATATCCTCTCACCCCACTAGCAGTGGTGCAGTTTAGTAGGGCAGCAAACAATAAATGTTGGAGAGGATATGGAGATGTAGGAACACTCATACACTGTGGTGGGATTGTAAAATGGTACAACCACTCTTGAAGGCAATTTGAAGTTTCCTCAAAATGTTGCCTAGAAACTCCATATGACTCAGCTATTTCCCTGCTAGGAATATATCTAGGAAACTAGAAGTAAGACACAATAGAGATTTGTATACCAGTGTTCATAGAAACATTAACATTGAGTTTTCCAAAGCCTATTTGGTTCTTTAAAATGGCCTCAGGAAAGCTGTCAGTGCGCAGAAGGCAAATTCTGTTAGTTAGTTTGCAAGATCTCTAGTTTAAGAATTCCTTCTAGTCTTGGATTCCCTAAGTCCTAAAGAAAAACCTTGAGCTGGTTGAGATGCCAAGTACACTCCAAGACAAGCTCCAATAGAATAGGATGCTGCAGATCTACTTGTGAAAAGACCCTCAACAAGATGGATTGAGCTCTAGTCATAAGTAGCTATAGAACTTTGCAAATGACTTTCTACCTTAAAGGAACACTGGTGATGAATAGTACATTGTGTATTGAACCACCAGAGGTTAGTGGTCCAAGTCCTCCATCTTTTTTCTCTCTCTTTCCCTTACCACCTGTGTGTGTTGTATGTGCGCACACACACATTGGCCCCTTGAGAAAAGATGAGCAGTCATCTTTTCTAAAGATTTACAGCATTAGAAACCCATTATCATTATACCTTCCAAACAAGTAAGAGTTTTCAACATATGACCACATTTTTCTTCATCAAAGTCCACTTGATGATATTTTAGGAAGTGGGTAGGAAATCAGTGCACAGCAGTAAATTGATTACTTACTTACCAAAATGTTGGTGTTTCAAACACATCCATTGACTCCATGGAAGAAAAACTAGATGATCCACTTACATAAACATTATAGCCTTGAAGATTGCCTTGTGCTCTGTCACATTTCGGTTATTGGATTGTCTCAACTGAAATAAAAACAGAAGCTGAGCTTTGACTGGAAATAGTCAATACCCTTGGTAATGTGCTTTCCAAATACTAATCTTTCTTCCTCTGCCATAAATTATGTTTCCACAAATCTTTAATCCTTCCATCTCTTTCCATTGAGATTTCTGCTAAACATTACATATCAGAGGTGATTTCCCTGAAGTTCTGGATAAAAGACCTTTAACATTGTTTCCTTGCCTACTCTCCCCACCCTCTATTAGTTTGCTTGAGTCAGAGTTGCCTCAAACACAACAGGTTCCAATTCTCAGCTGTCAGTTTGTCACACTGTGATGCCTTGTGTGTTGCTATGATGTTGAAAACTGTATTGCTGGCATTTGAAATACCAGCAGGGTTTCCCAGGGTGAACAGGTTTCAGTAGAGCTTCCAAACTTCTGAAAGAACAAGCCTTCAGAAACCTTGTGGACAATGTAAGAAAAGAAAATATATGTATATATATATATATATTTTTTTTACATAGTGACAGAAGACTTGAGTCTGTCAGGTTAAAAAGTACTCAAAATGCGATTTGTGAAAAGCTGTCTCCTCAAACTCAAAGTGGGATCTACTGTAATGACACAGATAGATTAAAAGCTTACACCCAATGAAAGACCTTCATTTGCTGATGTGGCAAGACTCAAAATGAGAAGAAATAGCTACAGACTTCCATCAACAATCGAAATATGGAATGTAAGAAATATAAATCCAGTAAAATTAAAAAATGAAATAGAATGCATGAAGATTGACATCCTAGGTATTAGAAAATTGAGATGGACTTGTGTTGACAATTTTAAATCAGACAATATCATCATCTATTATCCCAGAAATGATGAAGAGGGATGGTGTGATGTTAATTGTAAATAAGACCATTTCAGTACAATGTTGTGAGTGATAAAATTCTATCTGTTTTCCTACAGAAAGTCCTATTAATACAAATACTATTCAAATATACACACAAGCTCCAAAACTTAATGAAGAAATTGACAATTTCTATCAAATTTTTCAGTCTAAAATTGAGCAAACATTCAATCAAGATGCATTAATTATAATAATTCATGACTGGGATACAAAACTTGCAAATAAGGAATAAAGGCTGGTAATTGGAAAATATGGCCTTGTCAACAGAAACGAGAATGGAAATTTCATGATAGAATTTTCTACATTGAGTTTTGTATTTATTGCAAATATTTTAAAAACCCAATCCATAAATGGCTACTATAAAATATATACTTTACCTGATGGGCTGTACAGGAATCAGATTGATTACATCTGTGGAAAGAGATGTTGGCAATGTTCAATATCAGCAGTGAAAACCAGGCCAGGGGCTGCTCTGGAATGGAACACCAATTATGCATGCGTAAGTTCAAAATGAAGTTGAAGAAAATGAAAACAAGTCCATGAGAACCAAAATACGCTCTTGAGTGTACACTTACTGATTTTAAAAGCATCTTGAGAATTTATCTAATGCATTGAACACTAATAACTAAACACTTGAGTTGTGCAAACAAAAGGACATTAAAAAGACAGAGAAAACTAGTTGATGGTAGATGGGTTAATTTCTGGGTTCACAATTCTGTTCCATTGGTCTATGTCTCTGTCATTGCACGAATGCTATGCTGTTTTGGTTATTAAAGATGTGCAGTAGATTTTAAGATCAGGGAATGCTATGCCTCTCACTTCATTTTTGTTTTTCAGAAGTGTTTTTCTTATTTGGGATCTCTTTTATTTCCAAATAAACTTGCCAATAATCTTTTCTATCTCTTTGAAAAATGAGTGTGGTATCTGTATAGAGATTGTGTTAAACATGCAGATTGCTTTTGAGAAGACTGCCGTTTTCACTGTACTGAGTCTTCCTATCCATCAACATGGCACATTTTCCCATTTTGTTAGGTCTCTCTTATTGTTTCTCCAAGTAGTATTTTGTAGTTTAGGTTTTTTTTCATAAAGACATTTTGTGTCTCTAGTTAGGTTTATTCCTAAGTATCTCAATTTTTGGTTGGCTATTGTAAATGGTATTATCTGTGTTTTTTTGATACTGTAGAGGAGTCCAACTGACTTTTTTTAGCTCATTGATCTGATTTGCTGCCATTCTTCTAAATTAGTATATTAGATCTAACAGTTTTTTCACTGAATCCTTGGGGCTTTCAGTGTACACCATGATATCATTTGCATATAGCTACAATTTTACCACCGCTTTGCCATTCTGGATGCTTATCATTTCCTTGTCTTGTTGCATTGCCCTAGTAAGTACTTCCAATACAATATTGAGTAGGAATGGTGAAAGTGGGCATCCTTGTTTGTTCCATGTTCACGAGGGAAATGCCTTTCGTCTTTCTCAATTGAGAATGAGTTTGACTCTCTTAGTTTTGTGTATCTACTTTTTACTATTTGAGGAAAGTCCTTTCTATTCCTATTTTGATAAATATTTTAATCAAGAAGGGGTGTTAGAGTTTTTCAAAGGTCTTTTCTGCATCAATTGATATAATCATGTGGTTCTTGTTCTTTACTTTGTTACCATGAAGAATTACATTGTGTTGAACCATCCTTGCATACTGATTTTGAGTCATAGTCAGTCACTATGAATTATTTTTTTTATGTATTGTTGGATTCTACTGGCCAGGATTCTGTTAAGGATTTTTGAATCTCTATTCAAGAGAGATGATGCTGGAAAAACTGAACTTCTACCAGTAGAAGGTGTCAAGTTGTGCCATCTGCATAACACAGACTGTTGATGAGTTTACCTCCGATCCTGATGCCACAGTTCTCCTCATAGAGCCCAGACTCCTGGATGATCTGTTCCACATTTAGATGGAAAAGATATGGAGAAAGGCCACATCCTTGATGTACACCCTTCCCGATTTTCCTTGCTCTGTTCTGACATTCCTAGTCCAAGTATAGGTTTCACATAAACACAATCAAGTGTTCTGGGATTCCCATTCTTCTCAGAGTCAGCCACAGTTTGTTGTGATCCACATAGTCAATGAAACACAGGTAGACATTCCTCTGGAACTCTCTGCTTTCAGCCAAGATCCACCTGACATTAGCTATAATATCCCTAGTGCCAACACCTCTTCTAAATCCAGCCTACACTTCAGGAAGTTCTCTCTTGTTGTGCTGTTCCAGTTGCTTTCATGTGATATCAGTGATACGGTTCGATAATTTCCACACTCTGTTGGGACACCTTTCTTTGGAATGGGAACATATATAGATCTCTTCCAGTTGGCCAGGTGGTTGTCCTTCAGATTTCTTGGCACAACTTTGTGAGCACATCCAGGACAGCATCTGTTTGTTGAAATATGCCAATTAGTATGCCATCAATTCTAGGGCTTATTTTTTGCCAATTCTTTCAGAGCAGCTTGAACTTCTTCCTTCATCACAACAAGCTGTTGCTCAGTCATTGTTTCATGAAATTATCCATGCTTGCTAAAACTGAGGAGACCTGAAGCACTTGCTGCAGAAGGTCAAAGACTGCAGCCTTCAAAATGAATTGAAGCTCAACATCAAGAAAACAAATATTCTCACCACTGGGCCAATTGGCAGCATTAGGATGCATGGTGAAGAGATCGATATTTTTGACATTTTCAGTTTGCTTGGCTCTACAATTAACACTCTTGGTACCAGCATCAAGAAAACCAAGATATGAATCACATTGGGAAAGCATGCTGTCAGAGATCTCTCCAAAGTACTGAAGAGCGACGATGTCAGTCTGGAGACTAAGGTGCACTTGATGCAGGCCATGGTCTTTGCAAGTATTTGCTATGTATCAGAAAGATGAACAATAACTAGGGATGATAGAAGGAGAGTTGATGTATTTGAGCTGTGGTGCTGGAGAAGAGTATTGAATATACTATATGTTCTTCTTGAAGAGGGTGAAGCTAGGATGCTCCTTGGAGGTAAGGATTCTGAAGCTTTGTCTGACATACTTTGGACATGTTGCAAGGTGAGATCAGTCCTTGGAGAGGGACATCATGCTTGGGAGGGTGGAGAGACAATGCAAGAGAGGAAGACCCTGGATGAGATGGATTGATCCAGTCACTGGGGTAATGAGGATAGATGTGTCAGAGACAATAAGGTTGGCAAAGGATAGAGCAGGGTTTAGGGCTATTGTACTTGGGTCACTATGAGTCATAGGCAACTCAACAGCACATAACAACAACAACCAGTAGAAAGCTGAAGCAGGATCTACATGTTATATCATACACAAAAATAAACTCAAGGTTTGTCAGAGACCTAGGGGTAAAGGCCAAAACCATAAAGATCATAAGAGGTAAAATGGGACCAAAGTTAGAAGGCTTAGGCTATGGTATAAATAAACTGGCAAATATAGCCAGAAATGCACAACCAGGAGAGGATAAATTTGATTAATGGTACTGTCTAAAGATTAAGCCCCTGTATGCATCAAAAACGTTTTCCAGTAAGGTGAAATGAAAACCTTTTGACTGGGGAAAAATATTTAGAAATGCTATCTCAGGCAAAGATTTCATAATGAAAGTTTACAGAATAATACTGAACCTCCAAAAGAAAAAGACTGATAATCCAATCACAAAATGAGCAAAAGACATGGAAAGACTCCTCACAGAGGAAGATATTCAGATGGCCAACAGACATGAAGAAATGCTGAAAATCATTGGCAATAAGAGAGATGCAAATCAAAACCATCGTGAGATACCATCTCACCCTAGTAGCAGGGGCAAGATTTAATATGATAGCAAGTATTAAATGTTGGAGAGGAGGGGGTGAGATTGGAACTCTCATACACTATTGATGGTATTATAAAATGGTACAACCACTCTGGAAAGTAGTTTGGTGTTTCCTCAAAAAAAGCTGAACATAGAAATTATGTATGACTCAGCTCTTCCACAGCTAGGAATATACCCCAAGGAAAATAAAACTGAGACATAATTGGAGATTTGTACACTAATGTGAATAGCAACATTTTTCACAATAGTAAGAAAATTGAAACAATCCAAATACCTATCAACAAACTACTAGTTTGAGAAGTTGTGGTATATTCACTATTCAGCACTCAGGAGTAATGCTTTTTAAAAATACTATAAAACATGGGAGAGGCAAGATATTATTATACTGAGTGAACTAATTTAGTTTCATAAGGACAAATACTCTATGAGACCATTATTGTAAAAACTGAAGGATATTGTAAGGTGTGTATAAAATTTCAAATGAGGAGGGAGAGGGGGTTTGAGGTAGATGGAGGGGAGAGAAACAAGGGTTTCAGAGTTTGGAGGTGGAGGTGTGTGTGAAGGAACTAGGAAAGATCCAATAAAGACCTGAGAAGATGGGTTACTGGTGGGCATAGATCAATGGTGATTAATTTTATAAAACATGACAAATGTGAATAATTGTATGAAATGCAGTGTGAATGAAGGATTGTGTGAAACACAATGTATATGAATATTATATGCAAACCAACATAAAATGGAAAAAAAGAGGAAAAAAGACCAAAAGGAATGTCAGAACAGACTCTAAAACTTGCATTGAGAAGATAATAAATGATAACAAGTGGAAAGAATATTGAGGTAAGTAAGAGAGCTGAAGAGAAGGTTTCAAAGGGCAGTTTGAGAAGACAAAGCAACTGTATGTGGAGTGTCTGAAGAGCAGACACAACACAGGGATGGTTGAGTCTAACTTCTACCCACTTCATAAAGGTGAACTGTCTCCCCATCAATAATATCCACAATACTAAACTAATACCTACCTGGTCAGACATGGAACCCCACATGCTCCTACACACACCAATCATTGGATCCATTATTTGTCTCATCTTGACTCACAGACTTTATTCACAGTTTTGGGATATATTAGGGAAATAGGTTGGGGAGTAGGGGAAGCAAAGTCCATCCCATGATTCAAAACAAGGTTTAGTCCAGCAGTCCCAAGCCAGTTAAACAAGGCACAATGGGAGAGAGAGAGAGAGAAATGAACAAATGAATAAAAGACTGAAGTTGTGAAAAAAAATTCCTTTTACTTGAATTCATAACTAAATCCATGAAAACAGCAATCAAGGAATCAAAAGACTTGCTGAATTGCAAAAATCTGGTAAGGACCTCTCCAAATTACTGTTCTTGCTATGTGCTGTTGAGACACCTGCAACTCATAGTGAAACCTGCCCAATCCTGAGCCAATCTAATTGTCTCCAACAGACTTAATTCCATTTCTCCAGTCTCTGAGTCAGTCCATCTCATTCTGGGTCCAAACTACTAGAAAGTAATAATGTAAAAAACCACAGTGCTTCAAGTCATGGTTTTTTCAATTGCTTCTTATGTGTGCAATAGTTGGACCATAGATAAGTATGACAGAAGTAGAATCAATGCCTTTGAATTGTGGGGATGGTGAAGAGTATTAAATATAGCACGGATTGTCAAAAGAACTGACAAATTTTTCTTTGAAGAAAGTGCTCCTTAAAAGCAAAGATGGTGAAACTTTGTCTCGCTTACTTGGGGCATATTATGAGGAGGAACCAGTCCTTGGAGAGACATCTTACTGGGGAAAGTGCAGAGGCAAAGAATGGAGGAAGATCCTTAACAAGATTGAGTGACACAGTGATTATCGCAATGGGCTTGAGCATGATGGGGATTATGAAGATAGTACAGGACAGGGCACAGTTCTGATCTGCTCTTCATAGGGTTGCTATTGGTTCTAGCCAACTTGATAGCGCCTATTTTGGTTTTCATCCTACTTAAAATTTTTTCATAGCAAGATTTTTTTCACCTCACAAATAATATGTCTACTTGATTAACACTTGTTTTCCCCAACTAAAATATGTGTTACCTGCCAGCTGCAATACTTATTTGGTTTGTTCACTGCTTATCCCCAGCACTGAACATAGGCCCAACACATAGTTGTGTTTTATGTAATAATTTGTGTATGTTATGTTTCAGATGCATACCTATGTTTTATATAATCATTCATATGAATTTTATCTTATATAATTAATTATCTTTGTTTTATGCCTATTATCCTCATTTAAAACATAAATTGTAAAATATTTATTAAAAACAAGGACTAGGTCTAGTCTCCATGATTAAATCCAAGTTAGCAGTAAACAGACAAAAGGAGACTTAGAATGTACCATAATGTCATCATTTCGTTTGTAGTTGGGCATCTGGGCTGTTTATATGTTCTAGTGATGGTGAAATTATGGTACAGTCTCACAATGGAATACTGTGCAGCACACAGGAGCAATGATTTTGTAAATTATTACCTAATTTCGGAGGGATTGGAGAGCATTATGCTGAATGAACTAACTCAAGTTACACAAGGACAAATATTGCATTAAACTATTATTATAGAATGAGTATAAGGATCCAAGGTTGAGGGGAGGGTGAAAGCAGAGGGATGAGGATGTGCAGGGAGAGGGGAGGTTAATCTTAGAGTTGTACAATTTGATGAGGGGGAAGGGAAATTGGAAGCATCTGCTCTGAAAAAAAATGTATTTGAATTGTGTAAATAAACTAGTATAATAAAAATACTAAAAAAACCTAAACAAAAATATTTAGAAAAAGTGCAATTTGAAAATAATGGATTTTGAATATATTTCATCTGTTCAAATTATCAGAACACCAGTAAGGAATAGAAAAGTAGTTAACTTTAGTCCAAAAGAACCATAGTAAGGGAACATTCAGTCAGGAGCTAAAAGTTATTCTAGAAGCTAATTATAATCACTTGGCCACCTCAGGGGACTTTCAACTAATACTTCAATGTTCACTGGCAAGGCCAAGGTCAAGCATATACTTTGGCCTTGTCTGTTGAGACAAGTTAAATTGACTAGCACTCTCCTCATTCAAAGATGAACAAATAGAAAACAAAATATATGTGAGATTTGTTTTAAAATGGAAAAAAATCAATCAACGTCAAGATTTGGTAATACAAACACCATCCTGAAGACCTAGACAGAGGTCAAGAAAATACCTGAAAAGTATCTATTATAGAAACTAAATAAACTTTTAGAAGACCATTAACCACCACCACCACCTTCAATGTGTGAAGCTACAGTCTTTATTGAAAAAGGGGGGGGGAAGAATAAAGCAAGGACAGGCTGAATAAAGGGACAAGAATATGAGAGAAAAGGAGTTACATGAAAGAGGATGAACTCCAAAGAAATTAGAAATTCAGTAATATAATTTAAACACACTTTGAAGGGAGTAAAAACCAAAATTATATACTATTGATAGTAGCATGATTTATGTTAATGAGAAATTTGAAAAGTGCTTCTGTAATGTAAAAGAAAGGTCAAAGAGATAAAATAGTGAAGGAAACAGTAAATTCAGGGGAGAAAAGTCAAGATGCCACTTCAAAAATATTTATGATCCATGGGGAGAAATTAAGACACCCAGAGCTGAAGCCCTGATGAAAGACTTATCTCACGAAACCTTTCCTAAATTGCAAACACCTGGATGTGCAGACTAAATGTACCATTTTTCTAACATAAATCAATAAAAGACATCTATAGCTTCATATATCCCTGTTTAAACTTTTGAATAATAAGGAGAAAGATCATCTAAGAACCCAAGAGGACAGAAACAATCAGGCACTTCTATAAAGAAGTTAAAACCACAATAATAATGGAGAAATATTTATCAAGCTTTGAGAGTAAAGAGATAATTTATTAAAAATAAGTGGTGCCTCTATTATCCATGATGAAATAAAAATTAACAGCAGACAAAAGAGACTTAGAGTGCAATTTGGGATCTCATAAATATGGACAACAGAAAAGAGAGTAAAAATATAGGATTTATACAATATTTTACATATTCTATTGAAAGAAATGAAGACTTTTCCTATTCAAAGCAGGTATTACTGAAAAATAAGAATTCAAGAATTTGAAGGTTATAGCCTTACTTTCTTCATTTCAGATTCCAAAATGAGAACTTTTAAAAAATCCCATTAAGTATCAACAGAAACAGGATGTATGCATAATTTCAAAGCATCCTGCTATAAGACAGCTATTAATTATGTTGTTAGGTACAGTTGAATTGGCACCAATTTACATTGACTGTGCTCAAAAGAATGAAATACTGCTGATTCCTGTGTCATCCTCACAATCTCTGCTATTCTTAAACTCATTGTTGAAAACCACTGTGATGATACATTTCATTGATGATTTTCTTCCTTTTCACTGACATTCTATTTTTCAAAGTGTAAAAGCCTTCTACAGGGACTGGTCCCTTCTCATAATGTGTCCAAGGTATGTGTCACAAAGTCTCTCAATCTGTGCTTCTAAGGAGCAATCTGTCTATACTTCGTTTTAGATCTGATTCTTCTTCTGACAGTTTAAGGTATATTTTATATTTCTTTGCCAATATATTTCTTTTTTAAATAATTTTTAAAATTTTGTGATTTTAATGAAAGTTTAAAGAAAAGTCAGATTTTCATTCATTCATTGTTGCACATTTAACCTCCTCTCCCTCCCTTCCCCACTTCACTTTTTTAAAAGGTATCTGTTCATTGTTGCATAATTACTTCCCTCCCCCCGTCCTCTTTGCAAAGTATCTCTTATTCTGGACTGTTGCTGTATGTATAATGTATAATCATATATTCCTTTTAACAGTTCTTTCCTTTATCTGTTCCAATGCAGTGTTCATTATTTATCCCCTTTTCTTAGTTTTCCCCCAATACCCATGTCAGTCCTGTTTTATAACAGTGGTGTTAAGCAGTATTTGTCTTTTTATGACTGAGATATTTCACAGAGCATAATGTCATCCATGGTCACGAATATTGTGTAATATTTTATGGGGTCCTTGTTTTTCAGTGCTGTTTAGTATTCTACTGTGTGAATATTCCATAATTTTTCTATCCGTTTATTTGTTGATGAACATTTTGGTTACTTCCATCTCTTTGCTATTGTGAATAATACAGCAGTAAACATGGTTGTACATATATCTGTTTGGGTGGCAACTCTGGTTTCTTTAGGGTATATTCCTAGTAGTGGAATTGATAGGTCAAATGGTAGTTCTATTTCCAACTTTGTGAGAAAGTGCCAAACTACCTTCCAACTAGCAGGGAATGAGAATTCCAGTCTCTCCACAACCAAGCCAGCATTTGTTTTTTGTTGATTCGCTGAACTTTGCCATTGTTACTGGGGTGAGATGATACTTCATGGTGGTTTTTATTTGCACCACTTTGATAACTAGGGATTTTGGACATTTATTCATGTGTTTGTTTGCCATTTGAATGTCTTCTTTGGTGAAGTGTCCATTAATATCCTGTGCCCATTTTGTGATTGGATTATTTATCTTTATCTTGTTACAGTGCTTGAATATTCTATAAATTTTAGATATGGTTCCCTTAACACATATGTCATTACAAAATATTTTTTCCCAGTCTGTGGCTTTCCTTTTTACCCTATTGGAGAAGGTTGGAGAGAGAGAGAGAGAGAGAGA
>NW_006399788.1:2041810-2052896 GCF_000299155.1 Elephantulus edwardii | reverse complement strand
AGGCCATGGTCTTTGCAATCACTTGTTATGCATCAGAGAGCTGGACAATGACTAGGGAGGACAGAAGGAGAATTGACACATTTGAGCTGTGGTGCTGGAGAAGAGTATTGAATGTACCATGGACTGCCAAGAAAACAAATAGATTCACCCTAGAGAGGGTTAAACCAGGCTACTTCTTGGAGGCAAAGATTCTGGGGCATCGTCTGACATACTTTGGACATGTTGCAAGGAGAGACAGGTCTTTGGAGAGGAACATCATGCTGGGTAGAGTAGAGGGACAGCACAGGAGAGGAAGACCCTCTATGAGGTGGATTGATTCAGTGACTGGGGTAATCGGGGTGGGTGTGTCAGAGGCAATGCGATTGGCACAGGCTAGAGCAGGGTTTAGGGCTGTTGTACATAGGGTCGCTATAAGTCGCAAACGACTAGATGGCACATAACAACAACAACCATTTCTGTATTCTTTTTGTCATTGTAGAGAAATCCAATTGATTTTTATAAGCTGATCTTGTATCCTGCCACTTTGCTGAATTGGTCTATTAGTTCAGTATTTTTCTCTCTTAGTCTTTAGGGTTTTCTAAGTATACTATCATATCATCTGCATATAGCGATAATTTTATCTCCTCTTTGCCAATTTGGATACCTTTTATTTTCTTCTTCTGTCTTATTGCTATTGCTAAGACTTCCAATACATGTTGAATAGAAGAGGTGATAGTGAGCATCCTTGCCTCATTCTTGTTCTCAGAGGGAATGCTTTTAATTTCTCTCTATTGAGAATGATGTTGGCTCTTGGTTTTGCATATATACTTTTGACTTTGTTGAGGAAGTTCTCCTCTATCCCCATTTTGTTGAGTGTTTTAATCAAGAAAATGTGTTGGATTATCAAGGACCTTTTCTTCATCAAACGATAGGATCATGTGGTTCTTGTTCTTTGCTTTATTAATGTGATGAATTACACTTCTTTTCTTATGTTGAATCATCCTTGCATACTCGTTATGAATCTCACTTGGTTGTGGTGAATTATTTTTTTATGTATTTTTAGATTCTATTGTCCAGGATTTTATTGTACTCAAACCTCTCCTAAGTCATGTAGTATTTTTCAAAATTTTTGCTGCTGAGTGCTGCATAGTATCTATTGTGTGATTGTACCACAATTTTACAATCCATTCATTTGTAGTTGGATATTTAGGCTTTTTCCATGTTCTTACAATGATGAGTAACACTGCTGTGAACATTAGTATACAAATATCTGTTTGTATCTCAGTTCTAATTTTCTTGGAGTGTATTCCTAGTAGTGGAATAGCTGGATCATACAGAGTTTCTTTGTTCAACATTTTGAGAAAATGTCAAACTGCAGTGCAAAATGGTTGTACCATTTTACAGTCCCACCAACAGTCTATGTATATCTCACCTCTCCACATCTACATAGATCAGTACAACAGAATGGAAAAAAACCAACAAAACAAAAACCCTAGAAATAGACTTCTCCATCTATGATCAACTGATATTCTACAAGGAAATAAAACCTATCAAACGGGGAAATTCCAACCTCTTCAGCGAATGGTACTGGCACATCTGTACTGCTACCTGCAGAAAGCTGAAACAGGATCCACATCTCACACCATACACAAAAATCAACTCATGGTAGATCAGAGACCTGGCAGTAAAGCCCCAAACCATAAAGTTCATGAAAGACAAACTGGGACCAAGATTAGAAGGCCTAGTCTATGGTATAAAGAGGCTGACAAAAATAACCAGAGAAGCACAATCTAGAGAGGACAAAATTGGTGAATGGGACTTTCTAAAGATTAAATCTCTTTGTGTATCAAAAACTTTTCCCAACGAGGTGGAAAGAAAACCTACCAACGTGGAAAAAAAATTTTTTTTTTGTGGAAAAATATTTGGCAATAATATCTCAGACAGAATTTCATTGCAAAAGTTTACAGAATATTCCCAGGCAGGCCTCCAGAAGAAAAAGACTGATGACACAATTACAAAATGGGCAAAAGACATGGAATGACTTTTCAAAGGGGAAGATAGTCAGATGGCCAACAGATATATGAAGTAACACTAAAACATATTGGCAATAAGAGAGTTGCAAATCAAAAGTTCAATGAGATACCACTTACCCCAGTAAGCAAGCAATACATGTTGGAGAAGATGTGGAAATGTGAGAACTCTCATTGGTCCACTTTTGAAAACTTTTGCTTTCTGTATATTAAGATAAAATCCATTCTGAAGTCTATATAGTCTTAGAGTTTACCAGGGCTTCAAATACTCTTTGTTTTGGGCAAGCAGTGTTATGTTCTCAGCATATTGTGAACTGTTGATGGTTTTTCTTTCAATTCTGATGCTTAGTTCTTTAATCCAGTTTTTTCCCTGGTTTTTTTGTTAGCATATAGAATGAATGTAGTGAAAGGATAAAATTCTGACACATACTTTAGTACTTAATTATGAAAGGAAAAAGTCTAGTGACTTTATTTATTTATTTAACCTAATAACTTTAAATATATAATTAGGCATTATTGCATTACAACAGTCTAGAATAAGAGGTGCATAGCAAAGCAGAGGGGTTGGGTGAGGGAGAATACTGTGCAAGAATGAATGAATTTTTTAAAGAGAAAAATGAACTGGATGGGGTGGGGTTGGGAGGAAAATCTGCAACAATGAATGAATGGAATAAATGTAAGTTTTCTGTAAACTTTCATTAAAATCACAATAAAAATTATAAAAAACCCACCAAACACCCAAAACCTAGTAACTTTAAATGCAGAGATCAAAGTTAACAGCAGTAATATGGAAATCAGATACCCACTGATCCAATGTGCTGAGAAGGACACAGTTTCACTTCTGGGGTATTTTTTTTTTTTAATCATTAACATTGTGCTTCATGTGATCACTCCTATACTTTGAGTTTTATGAAATTAATCACCACTGATCTATGCCCACTGGATCTCCACTTCTTCATGCCCTCCCTTCACCCACCAAATCTGCAACCCCATGATTTTCCCCTCCTCCAGACTCGTTGTCCCTCACCCTTCCCACTTTGGCTAGTCATACACATTTTACTAGATATCCTTTTTTTACAATGATGATCTTATGCAGTATTTGTCCTTATGAGGCTAAGTTAGGTCATTCAGCATAATGCATTCTAGCCTCTCCCATATTGTTGTTGTTATGTGCCGTCGAGTCATTTGCGACTCATAGCGATCTATGTACAACAGCCCTAAACCCGGCTCTATCCTGTGCCAATCGCACTGCCTCCGACATACCAATCCCAATTGCCCCAGTCACTGAATCAATCCATCTCATAGAGGGTCTTCCCCTCCTGCACCATCCCTCCACCTCCCAAGAATGATGTCCATCTCCAAGGACCTGTCCCTCCTTGCAACATGCCCAAAGTATGTCAGACGAAGCCCCAGAATCCTTGCCTCCAAGGAGTTGCTTGGTTTAATCCTCTCCAGGATGAATCTGTCTGTTTTCTTGGCAGTCCATGGTACATTCAGTACTCTTCTCCAGCACCACAGCTCAAAGGCATCAACTCTCCTTCTGTCCTCCCTAGTCATTGTCCAGATCTCTGATGCATAACAAGTGATTGCAAAGACCATGGCCTGTATCAGGCGCACCTTAGTTTCCAGAGAGACACCGTTGCTCCTGAGTACTTTAGAGAGGTCCCTAACAGCAGACTTTCCCATCGCAATACGCTTTTTGATTTCCTGACTGCTGGTTCCAAGAGTGTTGACCATGGAGCTGAGCAAACTGAAGCTGTGAACAATCTCAATCTCTTCGCCATCCATCCTGATGCTTTCAATTGGTCCAGTGGTGAGAATCTTTGTCTCCTTAACATTGAGCCTCAGTCCATACTGAAGGCTGCAGTCCTTGTATTCTAAAAAAACCATTGCTCCTACGGGCTGTATAGTATTACATCATGTGGATGTTCTACAATGTCTCAATCCAGTCCTTTGTTTATGGATATTTGGATTGTTTCCATGCTCTTGCTATTGTGGATAATGTTGCTGTGAACATTGGTATACAAATTACTGTTTGTGCCTCAGTTCTGTTTTCATTGGGGTATATTCCTAGCAGTAGAATAACTAGGCAATATGAAATTTCTATGTTCAGCTTTTTGAGGAAAATGCCAAGGTGCCTTCCAAAGTAGTTGTACCATTTAACAATTTCAACAGTGTATGAAAAGTTCCAATATCTTCACATCCTCTACTTCTGGAATATTCTTGCCAAATATAAGTAAACTTACATTTTAATATATCAGAAGAATGTGAGTAGTCGGTGAAATAGCTGGTCAATGGTTCAAAAATTAAGGCCGTGAAAGATAAAGATTAAGACATTGTCATAGATTAGACTAGGAGAATGGCAGCAAT
The DNA here is from genome assembly GCF_000299155.1 of Elephantulus edwardii. Classification (NCBI taxonomy): domain Eukaryota; kingdom Metazoa; phylum Chordata; class Mammalia; order Macroscelidea; family Macroscelididae; genus Elephantulus; species Elephantulus edwardii. The sequence continues at coordinate 2,048,517 of NW_006399788.1, read as the reverse complement.
TCTAAGGATGCTGCAGGATAAAGCAAGGTTGTGATTTGTTATTCATAGGGTTGCTATGTGCTGTAGATGGCTTGATTGCACCAGCAACAAGAAGAAGACATGATAAATCAATGTCCTAATTAGGTTTTAGATCAGATAAAATATATTATTGAGAAAATTGGAAAACGGTTAAAGTATGTAGATTAATATTTTAATGTTAATTTTCTCCTTTTGATGATAATGTTATAGCTATTAAAGATGTTGCCATTAGAGAAAGATATTTGGAAACCCATTGTATTATCTTTACAACATTCCTGTATGTGCAAAATTATATAAAAATTTGCTTGGTCAATTGGTATTTCTATTTCCAACTTTTTGAGAAAGAGCCATACTGCCTTCCATAGTGGTTGCACCATTTTACATTCCCACCAACAGTGAATAAGAGTTCCAGTTTCTCCACAACCTTGCCAACATTTGTTGTTTGCTACTCTGTTGAACTTTGCTAATGTTTCTAGGGTGAGATGATATCTCACAGTTGTTTTTTCTTGCTTCTCGCTTAGAACTAGGGGTTTGGAATGTTTGGGAATATATCATAAAGAATAGCAGCTATGTCTTGGAGAGTGTGCAGCTGGAGTGCTCCTTGGAGGTAAGAATGATGAGGTTTTGCCTCACATACTTTGGGCATGTTGCTAGGATGGTCTCTTCCTTGGAGAGGAACATAATGCTAGGAAGGGTCGAGGGTTGGTGGAAGAAAGGAAAACTTTCAGCTAGGTAGATTGGCAGGGTGACTGCTGCAATGGCTTCTTGTGTGTCAGGAAGCGTGAGGATGGCACAGGATAGAACAAGGTTCATGTCTTTTGTTCATGGCATCGCTATGAATTGTACTCTACTTGATGACACCTAACAACAACAACAATATACATTAATGACATTTTATTTGTTGTTATTGTTAAGTGCCATCAAGTCGCAGGTGACTTGTAGCGACCCTATGAAGGAGAGTCCTCGACGCTTGGGTGCCTTTCATCCTCTCTCCAGGTTCATAGGGAAATTATATTTAGTGTTTATAAAATTCAATTACATTTAAAGAGATTCAAAGTTAGAGTGCTTCAGTTTACCAAAATTTCTAAGACTGAGTTATGAGTTCCAAAATATCAAAGTCAATTGTAAGTTTGCATGAAAAACAAAAGTAGAAATATAAAAATATTTTCTATTTAAAGTAAAAATTATATTTAATATACAGGTACTAGTGTCAGGTTGGTTTTAATTCTGCTGAGCACCTGGTCACTATGAGTCAGAACTGATTCAATGGCACCTACAATAACAGCAAGTTATATTTTAATATTCTTATAGTATAGGGTGGAATTTCCACAAATAAGGATATTAAGTTAACTACTGTCAAATCAGTCTTTATGGTGATCCCATGCATATATATTTACATGCTCCCTGGTTCTCTGTACCCAATGAGTGGTTGTGAATTGAACCTTTCTGATACAGTGTTTGCACTGCCTCATTTCTTTTCCCCCTACTATTAATAGAGTTCATTAAGGCACTTTAAGCTCAGGTTGACAACAGGATATGATTTCTCATTGAGGCAGATTCTTAAAAGTGATTAAAGGCCCTCTAGCCTTCAGTCTTGTACCTTAAGGTGAGTGTTACAAATTCTTTTAGTCCTATCCATTATGGTGTCACTCTCTTTCTCCCTTACCCCACAGTCCTGCAGCAAGCTTGGGTGAAGGCCCATGGCTTTGGCTCCATGGAGTATCAGTTCTGGATCAGCTCTGTCTCATGTAGTTCTCTGTCACAGCTGTTATTCCTGCAAGCTCTGAGTGGTGTAGGAATTTCTGTCTCCAAAATGCTCTGTGCTTCTTTCTTGCTGGTAGTGAGTTGCCCCTGCTTGTTTCTTGAAGTAGATTACCAAGTGTTTATTTCTAGTCCAACTTAGTCCGGAAGTACTGTTGGAAGCTGTTCAGCATCAGGGTAACCCATAAATTTTCACTGAGAGATGGGTGGTGCCCTGTAAAAAAGTACACTGACTGAGAACTGAACACAGCTCTCCTCTATGGCAGGTGAGAATTCTATCATTAGCGATCATTGGCCCAACAATTATGGCCTGCTAGGTCACCACGAGGGAGCTCTAGTAGTGTAGTCCATAAGGAGTTGTACTGCTAACTATAAGGCAGCTGGTTTGAATCTACCAACAGCTTTGCAGGAGAAAGATAGACAATCTCCTGTATGATTCACAGCTTCTGAAAATCTGCTGGAGTATCAGTTATGAGTGAGTTCCTACTTTACAGTATTGAGAGTTAGGTTCTAATAGGTTGTTTTTAGATGCTGTAGAATCAGGTATGACTCAGAATGACCCTATGAACAACAGATCTGAACCCTGTCCTATCCTGTGCTATCCTTACCTCTGACATACTTGAGCCCATTACTGTATTCACTGTAAATCCACCTGGTTGAAAGTCTTCCTCTCCTTTTCTGTCCCTCCATGTTTCCAAGCATGATGTTTCTATCCAAGGAATATCTTCTCCTAACAACATGCTCAAAATATGTGAGGTTCTAATATAGTCTTGGGGAACTAGCCATTTTGCTTTAAGAATAACCCAGGCTAATTATATAGATAGTCACTCCTGTTCTAATTCCTTAATTCTCCTTAGCTATTACACCATCCTTTGTCTATCATATGTCTTATAGAATTAGATCATAATTTAGATGAAGTTCCTTTGCTAACTGAAACTCAACATTAAAAAAAACAAAGATTCTCATCACTGAGCCAATTGGCAGCACCATGACAGATGGAGAAGAGATTGAGGTTGTTAACAGTTACAGCTTGCTCAGCTCCACAATCAACACTCTTGATCCCAGCAGTCAGAAAATCAAAAGATTGCACTGGGAAAATCTGCTGTCAGAGTACTGAGAAGCAACAATATCAGTCTGGAGACTAAGGTGCATTCTATCCAGGCCATGGTCTTCCCAATTACTTGTTAAGCTTCCGAGGGTTGGACAACAACTAAGGATGACAGAAGAAATGATGCCTTTGAGTTGTGGTGCTGGAGAAGAGTCTTGAACATACCACAGACTGCCAAGGAAACAAATAGGTCTGTCTTGGAGATGGTAAAACCAAGTTTCTCCTTGGAGGCTAGGATTTTGAAGCTCCATCTCACGTAATTTTGGCACATGGCTGCGAACGACCAGTTTTTGGAGAAGGACGTCATGCTCAGAAGGGTGGAGGGACAGCACAGGAGAGGAAGACCCTGGGTGAGATAGATGGATAGAGTAATTGGGGCAAAGAAGGCAGGTGTGTTGGAGTCGGTGAGACTGGCTCAGGACAAGGAGGGCTTCAGAGCTGTTGTACGTAGGGTTGCTATGAGTTACAGGTGACTCGAAGGCACATAACAACATCTAGTGGTTCAAATCCACCAGATGCTCCATGGGAGAAAGATGGGAAATCTTCTCCTTTGCACTTTCCAGCTTCAGAAACCTGCTGGAGGGTCATCTATGAGTCAAACTGACTTGGAAACAATGAGTTCAAGTTTTTGAGAAGAGATTAGTTTTGCCCAACAGTAGTTAAGATGTTATTACCAGTCTTAAAAATGTATAGAAGTGTAATGATTTCTCCAAAGATCTACAGCTAGCACATGCAAGAAGGACAAAATTGGAAAAAGCCATGTATCCTGACTTGAGCATTTTTCTCCTTTTATCGGCCCCTTCACAGTTCTTTGTAACTTTCATTTCCCTTCTGTGTTTAATACTTGTCTTCGTGGCAAGAAAGGTACTCAGTGCAATTCTCTTATTCTTATGGGACATGGTTCTAAACCAGGTGGGCCAGAAAGTACTCCCAGAACGAAGGGTAAAAAGTGGAGAAGAAGAAAGCCTGAATGCGGAGAGGGTGAAAGTATGAATGGAGAGGCACAAATGACAACGAAACCTAAAACAATCATATTCCTTCATAATGTTGTTTTGGGCAGCATTCTTCTTTAAGTACATTGCAGTTAGGATTCAGATCAGAGGTCACAATAATTCCTGTCATTGGATTCTAGATGGTGAAAGACAGGACAGAATTTTAGAAGGAGGCTAACTTCTCTTTGGGTAACTTGCATTCCTTCTTCCTTTACCCAAAGCCTGGTTCTCAGAAAAGGCTCTACTATTGGTCACTTACACAATCCAAGTTGGTAAATTACTTCCCTCAGGGTATTTGCATTTCAGCTGATTTATGTTAGCTGCAAGGAAATAGAACTGAGTTTTGGATCATTCTTGCTAATTGTATAGGGTCTCATATCATGAATTCCTTCCCTGCATATGAAAATCTGACCTTCTCCCCCTTCTAATTTCTTTATTACAGAAACATGTTTGTTTGATGGTACCTCAAAATGTTTATGTTTGGAAGTAGGGTAAAATATATTGAGAAATAAATAAGTCTCCAGTAACTGAGCCATGTGCAGTTTCCTTAAGGCCCTCTCATGCCTTAAATCACACTCTGTCTGCAGTTAGTCCTGTTCTGCCCAGAAGCAGCAGGGAATTGTCCTGCCCTCTTCAAGTGCACCCAGGGGAAATCTTCTGGGCTTTAGGCAAAGGACAATACCATTCATTCTTCAAAGAACGGTATAACAACAGAAACAGGGAAATAAGAAACAAACCCTTGTAAGTGTTTAAAGGCAAATCAAAGTCTTTTCCATGTCAATACCTTTACAAGGAAGACTTAAATTATCCCAAATATCGAGATAAAGTTGGTTAGCTTTGCCTTCATATTCCTTCTCTGATGATTACGCACACTGCTTCTATCTGTCCTCCTTTTGTCCTCCTTTTCCCACCTGTGCCTGCTCAGAGAGTTCTACCCATCTAAGCTCTGCCTCTCCTATTTGCAGGAGATTCTCTCTAGTCCACTGGAAAAGCGTCCCAAGTGGCTCTCCAATCTAAACTCTCTCCCTTGAAAGTGACTCACATCTGGAGGCCGTTATCACGGGATCAGAAGTGCTGAGAGCTGGGCTGCAAATCCTCTTGCCCTGAAGTAACCTGTTTGTCTCTTCGTCCTTCTCTGCCCTACAATAACCTCACACAGTGTTCATGTGTCACGCAGAAATCCAGACTACTCATGAAAGAAGCATTTGTTTTGCCTTTGGTGATGGTGACACATAGATAAGATAATGAAGACAGCATTAAGCAACTCTCCTAGAAGAAGAATATGGTCCAGTGACCTAGTTTGGGAGCTCAGGCCAGGACCCTGGAGCACTTGAATGACTTTATTTTTCAAAATTCATATACCTTTTTCCCTATTTCCTCTTGCTCCAGGCTCTGCAGAGATTAAACACAGCTGGTCATCACTGCTCTCTTTCTCCACCAATACTCTTTGTAGAATTGAAAACAAATGGCTGCAGAATTCCCTTCCCAAGACTAAATTATGCCAAATTCTCCAATATTTCCTCCACATTCTGGTTTTTAACTTTGATCATTTCAACACTAACATTTAATTTGGGACTTGCCAGTGAACAAATGTCTTTAGAGATAAACATTCAAATTCAATAATTCTAAACCAATTATTTATTTTTTAGTAAGTAAAAAAAAATTAAGGCCCTTCCAACTCTATCCCTCAGAAACTCAGTTCCCTGCCCCAGAAGTAGTCTCTGTTACTAGTGGGTTTTGGGGTTTTTGGAGGGGTTCATGAGGTATAAATATAGACAGGGCAGCTATATGAATGAAGAATATACTATAGATGGGAGCACTTTGTGAAAATGCCAATTCTATCTAAATTGATCTACAGATATAATGAATTTTGGATCTAGATTCCATGATCATTCTTTAAATATAGTAAAACTAATCACCAACTTTGTATGAAAGGACATAGACTTCTGATGAACAATGCACTACTAAATAAGAACAAAGTAGGAAGTTGCACTTTCAGCTCTCACATCCACTGACCATTTGGTTATCATCCCAGTGCTTACTTCTGCCCCTTGTTGTTGTTGTTAAATGTGGTTGAGTTGTAGGCGACTCATAGCGACCCTATGAACTTTCTTAGTTTCTCCATGTTCATAGGTTTCCAGAGGCAAGCTGTTGTGGAAGTGGAGGCCACTCCTGCTTCCAAGCTTGTTTTAATCAGGGAGCTCCATCAAACACTGTCTGCCATGGGTGACCAACGTCGCATTTGGCACATCAAGGTCACAGTGTTGACAAAATCTCAAAGAACTCCCAAACAAAACACCAAAAAATACACAAAAGTATGTATACTAAAAGTATGAGTACGTTTTGTCATTGTTGTGTACCATCCAGGCAAGCATGTCTCACAGAGACCCTATGAACGAACACCAGATCTGAACTCTGTCCTATCCGGTACCATCTTTATCATCCTTAATACACTGGTGCTTATTGTCACAGTCACTGGATCAATACATCTCGCATCTTTTTTGTTGTTGTTGTTGTTGTTCCAATGATTTCACTGTTCATACCCCACTCAGATAATGCTGTTTTAATTATTATGGCTTGACAAAGTATTTTATTATCTGCTACAGTAATAACAGAAAGGGCAACCTAGGTAGAACTATCAAGAATGGAAATACAAAGGAGGAGGAACAGTTGTAAGCAGACCCTAGTGATTCGAACATGGAATGTGAGAGCCATGAATGTAGGAAAATTAGAAACTGTTAAGAAAGAAATGGAACACAATCCCAATGAGGGAGTTTTTCTTTTGCTTTTCAAGGAGAGGAGCAAATGGGGGGGCAGGGGGGAGGGGT
>NW_006399788.1:2020467-2039170 GCF_000299155.1 Elephantulus edwardii | reverse complement strand
GAGTCACAAACGACTCAACGGCACATAACAACAAACAACAGTAATTCCTCATACATTCTTTTTTTTTTATTTATTACTGTCATTTACCAAAAGCAATTTTGTAAATAAACTAGTAGAAACATTTTTAAAAAATGTTAAAAGATATTATTACTGTGATTTAGGTGAAAATTTATGTAACAAAATAATTTTCTGTTCAACAATTCACTCACATTCTGTTTCATGACATTTTTTACAATTCCTACAACATAGCAGCGCACTTTCTCCTTCCTCTGTATGTTTATCACGTTCATGTTTCCTGTCCCGTCTTGGCTTCTGAAATTTGTTCCAGGGCATAATGTTGTTCTTTTTGTCTTGTGTAATTGATTGTTTTAAAGAATGTGCAAGTCCCTGGTGTTATTGTTCAACATGTTGGCCTATAGAACTGGCTCCTAGTTGGGAGCAGGTTTTCAGAGGATTTAAATTACACAGGAGGAGACTGCTCATGTTTCTCCTTGGAGCAGCTGATGGATTTAAACTGCCTTTTGGTCAACAGCAGAACACTCTACCCACTAGGCCACCCGAGCTCCATAGGTAAATTTAATTATAGGCTTAAAGGATATCTTAGAAGGGTATAGTCTTGGAGGTTACACTAGTTTCAACTGGACTAATAAACTGGGTTTTGTTTTTTTTTTAAAGTTTTGATTTTCGGCTAATTTTGAGTTTTGTTTGTTTCCTCCTCCTCCTCCTCCCCCTCCTCCTCCTCTTCCTCCTCCTCTTCCTCCTCCTCCTCCTTCTCCTCCTCCTCCTCCTCCTTCTCCTTCTCCTCCTCCTTCTCCTCCTCCTCCTCCTTCTCCTCCTCCTCCTCCCCCTCCTTCTCCTTCTTCTTCTCTCAGTCTAGTACCTTCTACTATGATCCCAGTCAAAGTGGTAAGAGGTACTGGTAGCCAGGCACCATTTAGTTCTTCTGTCCACCAGGTCCTAACAATCTTTGGACTAGTTGTTTCCATACATGGCTTATTTTCTTAACTCTTATTTGCTCCAGCAGGAACTGACCTTAGATAGCTACTCACATCTTTCAATATCCCAGCTGTAGAACATTGTCTTTGCAGACTGTGTTATGCCGATTGACCTCTGTGTCTCTTAAGACTGACCTCACCTGCCTCTCCTGTCCCCCAATGTGAAGTGGCTCATTCCTTTAAGGTGTTAAGATATACTTAAAAGTTTTCATAATTTTGCCGCCTGTATGCCTAACTATATTCATGGAGGTATTTTCAGCATGTGTAAAGACATACACAGACATGTCCTCTTACATATACATATGTGTGTGTGTGTGTTGTTGTTGTTGTTATGTGCCGTCAAGTTGCTTGCGACTCATAGCGATCCTATGTACAACAGCTCTAAACTCTGCTTTATCCTGTGCCAATCTCATTGTCTCCAACAGACTCATCCCGATTGCCCCAGTCACTGAATCAATCCATCTCCCAGATGACCTTCCCCTCCTGTGCCTGCCCTCCACCCTCCCAAGCGTGATGTCCCTCTCCAAGGACTGGTCCCTTCTTACAACATGTCCAAAGTATGTTAGACGAAGCCTCAGAATTCCTTGCCTCCAAGGAGCAGCCCGGTTTGTTTTCTTAGCAGTCGATGGCACTCTCAGCACTCTTCTCCAACACTAAAGCTCAAAAGCTCAATTCTCTTTCTATCCTCCTTGGTCATTGTCCAGCTCTCTGACACGTAAGTGATTGCAAAGACCATGGCATGTACCAGACTCACCTTAGACTCCAGAGACACATCGTTGCTCTTGAGTACTTTAGAGAGGTCCCTAACAGCAGACTTTCCCCTCACAATACGTCTTTTAATTTCCTGGCTGCTGGTGCCAAGAGTGTTGATTGTGGAGCCTAGCAAACTAAAGCTGTGAACAATCTCAATCTCTTCACCATCCATCCTGTTGTAGCCAATTGGTCCAGTGGTGAGAATCTTTGTCTTCTTGACATTGAGCCTCAATCCATATTGGAGGCTGCAGTCCTTGACCCTCTGCAGCAGGTGCTTCAGGTCCTCCTCAGTTTCAGTGAGCAGGGTTGTGTCATCTGCATAACGCAGATTGTTGATAGATCGTCCATCAATCCTGATGCCACATTTCTCCTCATAGAGCCCAGCCTCCCGGATGATCTGTTCTGCATACAGGTTGAAAATGTATGGAGATAGGACACATCCCTGGCATACGTCCTTCCCAATTTTGACCCATGCAGTGTTATCCTGCTCTATTCTGACGACTGCCTCTTTGTCCAAGTATAAGATTCGCATTAGCACGATCAAGTGTTCTGGGATTCCCATTCTTCTCAGAGTCAGCCACAGTTTGTTATGATCAATACAGTCAAACGCCTTTGCATAATCAATGAAGCACAGATAGACATTGCTCTGGTACTCCCTGCTTTCAGCCAATATCCGTCTAACATTAGCTACAATATCCCTAGTACCACGACCCCTTCTAAATCCAGCCTGGACTTCTGGCAGTTCTCTGCTGATGTGCTGTTCCAGTTGGTTTTGGATAATCTTCAGCAGAAACTTGCATACATGTGAAATCAGTGAGATTGTTCTATAGTTTCCACACTCTGTTGGGTCACCCTTCTTTGGAATGGGAACAAATATAGATCTCTTCCAGTCAGTTGTCCAAGTGGTTGTTCTCCAGATTTCTTAGTATAACTTGTTTTGCACATCCAGGGCAGCATCTGTAAGCTGAAATGTGTCAATTGGTATACCATCTATTCCTGGGGCCTTATTTTTTGCTATTTTCTTCAAAGCAGCTTGAACTTCTTCCTTCATCACCATAGGCTCTTGCTTATATGTTGTTTCATTAAATTCTTCTGTGTCTGCTAATTCCTTTCTATACAATGACTCAGCATATTCCTTCCATCTTCTTTTAATACTTCCTGGATCATTTACTACTCTGCCTAAAGCATCCTTGATTATAGGAACTCGAGGTTTGAATTTGTTCTTCAGTTCCTTGAGCTTAAGAAATGCTGAGTGAGTTCGACAATTGGTTTTCTGACTCCAACTCCTTGCATATTTCATTGTAATATTTTACTTTGTCATCCCGTGCTGCCTTTTGAAATCTTCGGTAGAGTCTCATTCTCCTTCCCACACCTGCTCAATTTACATTTATTTCTATGTATCTACTCATAGAGTAGTTTTATTACTGCTATTCCAAGATTGTATATGTAGTAACATTAACCTTTTGTTGCATTGAGCTCGTGTGCTCTGTCCATTGTTTTGTCTTTGTCATTTTATGCTGATCTCCTTCTTGCTGCATGTTGTCTTTCTTTTAACCCAAGTTAATAGATGTTTACTCTGTGGTGGCATGGGAGCTCTGATGGCTTAGGAATTGTTCTCTCAACTCAAAGGCACATGGCTGGAACCCACCAGCTGCACAATGGACAAAGATGGGCACTCTCCTCCTGCATGATTTACCACCTCTGAAAACCAACTGGAGAGTCAGCTATGACTTTTGGCAATGAACAGAAATATCAGCTTGAGACTGACTATATTATTAACCCAATAGATTTTTCTTCACCAAAATAGCCCCTTCCTTTACTTTTTAATAACAAGTCTCGTATCTGTCCTTTGTGATTGACTGTTCACACTTATTATAAAGTCCATCAGGTTCGTCCTGTTGTGGTGTGTTTGTTGTTACTCTTTAATGCACTATGTTATCACCTTGCATTTATGTCAATAGTTATTTCATGCCTTGATGGGTGTTAAGATTTTTTTCTATTTTTATGTATTATGAATAATGCTGTGATAAACTATGCAGTTCTGTTTTTGTAATGACTATTATGGTAGGATATGCATCTAGTGATTTGATTGCTGAATCATATAGACTTACTATTCCCAACTTTTAAATAAAGTTGCATACCATTTTGTACAGCAATTATATCATTTTACAGTTCCACCAACATGTTATGTACTATTTTTATACTTTGGCAAGATCTTCCTTGCCATAGTTGTTTATTGTTCATATTACTTTTAGGACAAATGCTGCATAAAACCATTATTGTAAAAACGGAAATAAAAATATACCAGTAAAGTGTATATGGGGGCCCAAGGGGAGAAGGAGTCGGAGCTGAGGGGTGAGGATGCGTAAGAGAGAAATCATGTGTGGCACAATTTGGAGAAGATGGAAGGAGTATATAGAGTGACTGTATCAGAAGGAATTGGCTGACACAGAGGAATTACATGAAATAACATATGAGCAAGAGCCTGTAGTGTTGAAGGAGGAAGTTCAGGTTGCTATGAAGTAATTGGCAAAAAAGAAGGTTCCAGGAGTTGATGGCATACCAATTTATTTATTTCAACAAAACAGACGCTGCCCTGGATGTGCTCAGTAAGTTGTGCCAGGAAATCTGGAGGACAGCCAGCTTGCCTACTGACTGGAAAAGATCAATATTTGTTCATATTCCAAAGAAAGGTGACCCAACAAAGTGTGGAAATTATCGAACAATATCATTGATATCACATGCAAGCAAGATTCTGCTGAAAATGATCAAAAAACGTTTGGAACAATAATGTCAACAGAGAACTGTCAGATGTGCAGGCTGGATTTAGAAGAGGTTGTGGTACCAGGGATATGATAGCTAATGTTAGATGGATCTTGGCAGAAAGCAAAGAATACCAGAAGAATGTTTATCTGTGCTTCATTGACTATGCAAAGGCTTTTGACTGTGTGGATCACAACAAGCTATGGCTGACTCTGAGGAGAATGGGAATCCCAGAACATTTGATTGTGCTAATGTGAAACCTGTACTTGGACCACGAGGCAGTCATCAGAACAGCGCATGGAGACACTACGTGGTACAAAATCAAGAAGGGGGTCCATCAGGAATGTATTTTTGCCTCCATACCTTTTCAATCTGTATGCAGAACAGATCATCCGAGACGCTGGCTGTACAAGGAGGAATGTGGCATCAGGATTGGTAGAAGAATCATCAGCAGCCTGCGTTATGCGGATGACACAACTCTGCTTGTAGAAACTGAGGAGGACCCGAAGCGCTTGCTGCAGAAGGTCAAGGACTGCAGCCTTCAGTACGGATTGAAGTTCAACATCAAGAAAACAGATTCTCACCACTGGGCCAATTGGCAGCATCAGTATGGATGGTGAAGAGATTGAGATAGTTATCCGTTTTAGTTTACTTGGCTCCACAGTCAACACTCTTGGAAACAGCAACCAGGAAATCAAGAGACAAATTTCATTGGTAAAGTCAGCTATGAGGAACCTCTTAAGAGTACTGAAGAGCAACAATGTCAGGATGGAGACTACGGTGTGCCTGATCTGGGCTATAGTATTCGCAATTGCGTGCTATGCATCAGAGAGTTGGACAGTGAATAGGGATGATAGAAGGAGAATTGACGTCTTTGAGCTGTGGTGCTGGAGAAGAGTGTTGAATATAGCATGGACTGCTAGGAGAGCAAACAGTTTTGTCCTGGAGAAGGTGAAGCCAAATGCTCCTTGGTGTCAAGGATTCTGGAGCTTCGTCTTTGGGCATGTTTCAAGGAGGGACTGGTCCTTGGAGAGGGACATCATGTTTGGCAGAGGGGCGGCGAAGGAGAGGATGACCTTCGATGAGATGGATCAATTCTGTGACTGGAGTGATGGGAATGAGTGCATTTGAAATGGCTAGGTTGGCACAGGATAGAAGAGAGTTTAGAGCTCTTGTACATAGGGTCACTAGGAGTCGCAAGCGACTCAATGGCACATAACAACAACAACAACAACAGTTCAATGGTGACTAGTTTTATAAAACACAACGTATGGGAATGATTATATGAAACACAATGTGAACAAAGTGTGAAACACAATGTATATGAATTTTGTATGCAAACCAATAGAAAATAAAACAAAATGAAAAAAGAAATTAAATTTTTTCCTTTTTTAATTTTTTTACTAATTTTTATGGAAGTTTACAGACTTTGAATTTCCATTCTTTGACTGTTGCACTTTTCTCTCTGCTCTACCTCCCCCTCCCAGCTTGCTCTTCTCTTTGAAAAGTAAAAGAAAAATTCTTTCATTGTTATACCATCCCTCTGCCCAAGTCCACTCCACTATGCAGCCTTCGTTCTGAACTCCTGTCATGACAATAATACCTAATCATATAACCCTTTTAAACAGTTCTCTCCCCCATCTGTTTCAATGCAGCATACATAATCTATCCAATCTTTCTCAGTTTTCCCCCAACCCTGATGTCAGTTCCGTTTTACAACAGTGGCACGCTGCAGTATTTGTCCTTTTGAGATTGAGATATTTCTTTCACTCAACATAATGTCCTCCGGGGTCACCCATTTTGAATAATATTTAATGAGTTCAAAGCTTATTATTTTTATATTTATTTGTTTCATGTAAGATGTATTCCTTAATATAGGGATAACAGAGATTTTTAAATGATCTCCATCTAAAAATTCTAATCAAGACTATAGTATTTCAATCATTTGCTAATTTTTTGTATATATTAAACAAATGTACAAAACTTGATTTTAAAGATGTTTGATAGGAATTTCTACAGTAAAAAAAAGACACACCAATTCCACAGTTTCTACATGTATAATTTGTTGTGTACCATCAAGTCTGAACTGACCCATAACTAACCCTCGGGCAGGTTTTTAGAAGCAGTTAATCACATGGAGGGAGATTGTGCATCTTTTCCCAAAGAGCAGCTGGTGACCTTGAACTGCGTGCTTTCAGAATTGCAGCACAGCTTTTTGCCATTTGGCCACCAGAGCTCAGAGTATACTTTAGTGGTGTTTAGTATATTTTTGTTTTATTATTATTAATTTCAATGAACATCTACAGAGATTTTGGAATTCCATTCATTCATTGATGCACTTTTCTCTCCACTCACTCACCCCCACTCCCACCCCCAGTTCGCTCCTTTCCTTGAAAAGCAAAAGAAAAACTCCTTCATTGGTACACAATCCTCCCCCTCCTACCCCGCACATCTCCACTCCCACCCCAAGTATACTTCATTCGGCAACCCTCATTCTGGGCTCTTACGACAACCATAAATAATGCCCTAAAATATATTTTTAACAGTCTGCAACCATTCTTATCCTCCTTTTCTAAAGTTATTTCTTCTCATAAAGTCACTGCTCCCTAAAGTTCCTATCTCATCATTTAAGTTGCTATTGTCAATATGATTCCATTTAGATAGTTCATAAAAGAGCATGAAATTAAAAGTTTACTTTTTTGGGCAGTTTTTGTTGTTTGGTGTCATCAAGTTGACAACAACTTAAAGTGACCCCATGATCAGAGCCTTGCCCAATCCTTCACCATCATCATCACAATTTCCACCTTGCTATGTTTACAGCTGTTCCTCCTTATTTAGATTCCTGCTTCTTAGTCTGCAATCTCTGCCAAACGTATCCACCATTGGGTATTATACTGGTATTTGAAATACTGACTGTATAGCTTCCAGCATCACAGCAACACAGAAGTAACCACAGTACAGCAAACTGACAGATGAATGCAGAAATATAGCTCTGGTTAAAATAAATCACTCTTCACTTTTAAGATGACTTCAGGGAATATTTGTAGTTCAAAGTCTAAAGATCTTAGGACAATAGTTTCAAGGATTTGTCTGTCCTCTATGGCTAGAGTCCACAAGAATAGAAACTCTGTTTAGCATTTTCCTCCTTTTGATCAGCATTTGTCTATGAGATCTTTCACCAAAATATTTAGTAGTGGTAACTGTGCATTATCTAGTTCTTCAGGTTTCTTGGCAAAAGAGGTATTTGTTTATGATGATAATTAGCTACATAGACCATATCATTCTGCTATTCCTTATTCTCTTTCTGTTTCTTTTTGAAAGTAAAGCTCAATTACAATGACTTAAATGACTACTTGCAATATTTTAAGACCCTACAAAGCGTTTGAGTCAGAAAGTCAAAAAGGAAGATCTTACTAAGCATTTCTCAAGGAAAGAGAATTGAAGAACAAAGTCAAGCCTCAAGTTGCAATACTGAAGACTGCTATGGGCAAAATCTTGAATGACCCATGAAGCATCAAAGGAAGATGAAAGGAATACACAGAGTCACTGTACCAAAAAGAATTACCTGACCTAAAGCCATTTCAGGAAGTAAGATATGATCAAAAACCAATGGTAATAAAGAAAGAAGTTCAAGCTACACTCTGAAGGCATGACAAAGAAATAAGTTCCCAGAAATTAATGGAATACCAATTGATACATTTAAACTAACAGATCAAGCCCTGGATGTACTCATTAGTTGGTGGCAAGAAATCTGGAAGACAGCTACTTGGTCAACTGACTGGAAGAGATCCATGTTTGTTCTCAGTCCCTAAAAATGTGATCCAGAAGAATGTGGAAATTATTAATATTAATAGTAATTAATTAATATTAATGACAATTTCATTAAATCACATGTAAGCAGAACCTTGCTGAAGATGGTTAAAAATTGGATAGAGCAGCACATTTAAATGGACTGCCATAAATTCAAGTTGGATTCAAAAGAGGTCATGGCATCAGGGATATCATTGCTTATGTCAGATGTACCTTGGTTGAAAGCAGAGAATACAAGGAGAATGTTTTATTAACTATGAAAAACATTTGATGGTGTGAATTATAATAAATTATATCTAACTTTTAGAAGAATGGCAATCCCAGAACACTTAATTGTGCTCATGTGAAATCCCTCTCTATATTAAGACACTATTATCTGAACAGAGCAAGGGAACACTGCATAGTTAAAATCAATGAAGGTGTGTGTCAAAGATATATTCTTTCTACATACCTATTTAATAGGTGCACAGACCAGATCAATCAGAAACTAGGTAATGTAGAGAAGAATGTGACACAAGTCTTGGAGGAAGACTCATCAATAACCTGCATTATATAGATAAAACGACCTTGCCTCCTGAAAGTGCAGAGGGCTTGTAGGGCTTGCTGCAGAAGATCAAGGACTACAGCTTTCAATATAGATTGCATCTCACTTTCAAGAAAATTGCAATATTATTATGATGGAAGGAAGGAAGGAGGGAAGGAAGGAAGGAAGGAAGGAAGGAAGGAAGGAAGGAAGGAAGGAAGGAAGGAAGGAAAGAATTATTAGGTCTTATTGTAAGACTGTTGATGTTGAGTTTCAATCCATATTGAAGATTGCAGTCCTTGACCTTCTTCAGCAAATGCTTCAGGACTTTCTTAGTTTTCAAAAGAAAGGTTGTGTCATCTGCATAACAGAGGTGGTTAATGAGTCTTCCTCCGATCTTAATGCCATATTTCTCTTCATAAAACCCAATCTCCCAAATGATCTGTTACACATGTAGAATGAAAATGTATGGGGAAATGATGCACTCCCTTCTTGACATTAAACCATGCAGTGTTTCCTTGCTCTATTAATATGACTTGCTTCCTAGACTTGTATAGGTTTCACATGAGCACAGTCAAGTACTCTGGGATTCCCATTCTTCTGCTGTGATTCACATAAATGTCTTTGCATAGTCAATAAAATGCAAATAGACATTCTTCTGGTATTCTTTGTTTACAACCAAGATCCAGCTGACATTGGCAGTGATGACCCTAGTGCCAGAGTATTTTTATGTGTTAATTTTATTGCCAGCCAATATACTAAATTTTAGAGCACCAAGATTTGAAAGCAAAGGGAGCAGCATATCAACAGAGAACTGCATGAAGTGCAGGCTGGGTTTCGAAGAGGCTGTGGTACTAGGAGTATTATAGCTAATGTTAGATGAATCTTGGCTGAAAGCAGGGAGTACCAGAGGAGTGTCTAATCTGTGTTTCATTGACTCTGCAAAGGTGTTTGACTGTGTGGACCACAACAAACTGTGGCTAACTCTGAAAAGAATGGGAATCCCAGAACACTTGATTGTGCTTATGTGAAAAACCTATACTTGGACCAGGAGGCAGTCATGAGAACAGACCAAGGAAACACTGCATGGTTCAAAATTGGGAAGGGTGTGTATCAGGAATATGTGCTATCTCCATATCTTTTAAATCTATATGCAGAACAGATTATCCAGGAGACTGGGCTCTACAAGGAGAAATGTGGCATCAGGATTGGAGGAATACTCATCAACAGTCTGTCTTATACAGATGATGTGACCCAGCTTACTGAAACTGAGGATCTGAAGTGCTTATTACAGAAGGTCAAGAACTGTAGTCTTCAATACGGATTGAAGCTCAACATCAAGAAAACAAAGATTCTCACCACTGAACCAATTGAAAACATCATGATAGATGGTGAAGAGATTGAAATTGTTAACAGATTGAATTATTAATAGTTTACTGTGCTCCACAATCAACACTCTTGGTACCAGCAGTGAGGAAATCAAAAGACGAAGTACATTGGGAAAGTCTTCTGTCAGAGGCCTCTCCAAAGTACTGAAGAGCGATGATGTCAGTCCAGAGACTAAGGTGTGCCTAATTCAGGCCATAGTCTTTGCAATTAATTTCTATGCATCAGAAAACTGCACAATGGTTAGGGATAATAGAAAGAGAATTCTTTTGAGCTGTGATTCTGGAGAAGAGTATTAAATATACCATGAACTTCTAGTAGAACAAGCAAGTTCATCCTAGAGTGGGTGAAGCCAGGCTGCTCCTTGGTGGCAAGGATTCTGAAGCTTTATCTGAGATACTTTGGACACATTGCAAGGAGAAATCAGTCCTTGGAGAGGGACGGCATGCTTGGGAGGGTAGAGAGACAGAGAAAGAGAGGAAGACCATCGGTGAGATGGATTGATTCAGTGACTGGGGCAATGAGCATGGATGTGTCAGAGACAATAAAATTGGCACAGGATAGAACAGGGTTTAGGGCTGTTGTACACAGGGTCACTATAACTCACAGGCAACTCGACGGCATGTAACAACAACAACAACAAGCTAAATAGAAGATTTCGAAGAGCAGCTTGGGAAGACAATGCAAAGTATTATAAAGAAATGTGCAAGGAGCTCGAGTAGGAAAATAAAAATGGCCGAACTTGCTCACCATTTCTTAAGCTGAAGGATCTAAAGAACAAATTCAAATCATGAGTTGCAGTACTTAATGATGCTATGGGCAGAATATTGATTGATCCAGGAAGCATTAAAAGAAGATGGAAGGAATACATAGAGTCACTATTGGAAGAAGGAGTGGTATCCACTTTCTAAATAATATGCCTCTGTAAACTCCATGAACTTTGATAAATGTTGATAGTTATAGAAAGGCTTTAGGCCTTTTGTTCACAGGGTCACTATGAATCATGCTTGACTAGACAGCAACCAGCAACAACAACATACCAAAAAGGATTGGCTGACACAGAAGAATTTCAAGAAACAACATATCATGAAGAGGCAATGGTGAAAAAGAAGGAATTTCAGGCTGCTTTGAAGGACTTGGCAAAAAAATAAAGCCCGGGAATTGATAGGATACCAATTGATGTATTTCAAAAGATGCTTCCCTGGATGTGCTGACCAGGTTGTGCCATGAAATCTGAAGGACAACTACCGGATTAACTGACTGGAAGAGATCCATATTCATTTCCATTAAAAAAAAAAAAAGATAACCCAACAGAGTGTGGAAATTATTGAACAATATCACTAATATCACATACAAGCAAAATCCTGCTGATGACTATCCAAAAACAACTGGAACAGTGCATTAACAAAGAACTATCAGAAATACAAGCTGAGTTTAGAAGAGGTCATGTCACTAGTAAATGAGGCAATGAAGGTAGTTAGTGAGACTGGCTCAGGACACAACGGCTTCAAAGCTGTTGTCCATAAGGTCACTATGGTCACAAAAACAATAATAATAAAATCTAAGGTTTTTTATATTAGTTTATTAGCTTATGATAAATTGTAGTTTTATTATTTTAATGAAACTATACTTTTATTTTTCCCTTTAATTTTTTAACTCTTTCAGAACCCACTCATATATGACCCATCAGCAGGTTTTTCAGAAGTTGTAAATTACACAGGAAGAGATTGCACATCTTTCTCCCATGGAGCAGCTGGTGGATTAGAACCACTAAAGAGTTAGTCTTTGACTTAGCAGAGCAGCTTCCTATGGACTGAATTGGTTTAAATTTTACATAGTTCTTTAAATTTTTTTTTAAATTTTATCATCTGTAATAAGCAGAGAAATTAAAAACAATATTGTTAGAAAGTAGCTATATGTTCCTATTGTATTAAGATATTCTTGAGATAGAAGAGCAAATGTTATATTTCCGAATGGAACTTCTCCACTGGTGAAAGCTGAGGTGGTTTGTTCAGATTAAGAGTATAGCCTCAGTTTCTAATGGGAAAATCCTAATCTGTCCTACAGGATTGCTGTGAGTTGAAGTCGGCTCAATAGCAGGGGATATGGATCAATAATGTTTGTTCACTTTTGATCTATTATTGTGAAATATATTAATATGTCCTCAAATGAGCCTACATTGAAATCAACCCATGGAAACAGCTGGGTTTAGTGTTGTCATGAAGGTTGTTGTTGAGTGCCTTTGAGTCAAGCATGACTCAGCAATCTTATGAACAAAAGGCCTGAAGCCCCTCTACAAACCTCGACATTTATCAAAGTTCATAGAGTTTCCAGAGGCGTGTTGTTTAGGAAGTGGATGCCAGTCATGCTTCCAAACCTGTCATAGAATGTTACTGGCTGAGTCACCTATAATGCACAGAGACCCTACGTACAGCAGCTCTGAACCCTTCTCTGTCCTGAGCCAGTCTCACTAATTCCAACACATAAACTCTCAATGCATCAATTACTGTACCAATCCATCTCATCTGGCGTCTCCCTCTCCTGCGCTGCCCATCCAACCTTCTAAGCATAACATCCTTCTCCAAGGACCGATCTCCCCCGGCCACATGACCAAAGTAAGTGAGGCAGAGCTACAAAACCCTAACCTCCGAGGAGAAAGTTGGTTTCACCCTCTCCAAGACAGACCTATTTGTTTACTTGGCAATCTGTGGTATGTTCAAGACTCTTTTCTAGCACCACAACTCAAAGGCATCTATTCTTCTGTTATCCTTATCATTGTCCAACTGTCAGAAGCATAACAAGTAATTGAGAAGACGATGGTCTGAATTAGGTACCTTTTTGTATCTAGACTGACACTGTTGCTTTTCAACACTCTGGAGAGGTCAACGACAGCATTTTCCAAATGCAATTTGTCTTTTGATTTCCTGACTGATGGTGTTAAGAGTATTGACTGTGGATCCCACCATACTGTAAGTGCTAACAAACTCAGTATTCTCCATCTAACATGATACTGCCAATCAGTCCAGTGGTGGGAATCTTTGTCTTCTTGATGTTGAGCTTCGATGCATATTGAAGACCACAGTCATTGACCTTTTGCATCACCTCTTAAAAATTTCTTTTTGGTATGGAAATTAAGCTTACAGTGTATATTTCTTGTGAGTCTTCATTAGTCATATGCAAGTTCAAGCTGAAGCTGAGGAAAATTAAACCATGGGAACCAAAATATGACTTTAAGGCTATCCCACCTGAATTTCAGAACCATCTCAGGAACAGGTTTGAGGACTTGAACACTAATGAGCAAAGACCAGATGAGTTGTGGGAGGATATCAAGGGTATCAGCCAGAAAGAGTGCAAATGTTCATTACAAAGACAGAGGAGGAAGAAAAGACCAAAATGGATGTCAGAAGCAACTCTGAAGATTGCACTGGAGCATAGAGAAGCCAAAGCAGAAGGAAGAATTCAAGATACTAAAGAGATGAACAGAAGATTTCAAAAGGCAGTGTGGGAGGACAAAGTAAAATATTACAATGAAATGTGCAAGGAGCTCAAGTAAGAAAATCAAAAGGGCTGAACTTGCTCAGCATTTCTTAAGCTTAAGGAACTGAAGAACAAATTCAAAACTCAAGTTGCTATAATCAAGGATGCTTTCGGGAGAATGTTAAATGATCCAGGAAGAATTAAAAGAAGATGGAAAGAATATACTGGGTCACTGTATCAAAAGGAACTGGCAGACACAGAAGAATTTCATGAAATAACATATGGACAAGAGCCTATGGGTTTCCTTGAAGGAAGACGTTCAGGCAACTTTGAAGGAAATAGCAAAAAAAAAAAAAAAAAAAAAAAAAAAAAATAAGGCCCCAGGAATAGATGGTATACCAGTTGACATATTTCAGCTAATAGACGCTGCCCTGGACATGCTCACCAAGTTGTGCCAAGAAATCTGGAGAACAACCACTTGGCCAACTGACTGGAAGAGATCTATATTTGTCCCCATCCCAAAGAAGGGTGACTCAACAAAGTGTGGAAACTATATCAATATCATTGATTTCACATGCAAGCAAGATTCTACTGAAGATTATCCAAAAACAACTGGAACAGCACATCAGCAGAGAACTGCCAGAAGTCCAGGCTGGGTTTAGAAGGGGTTGTGGTACTAGGGACATTGTAGCTGATGTTAGATGGATCTTAGCTGAAAGCAGGTAATGCCAGAGGAATGTATATCTGTGTTTCATTGATTATGCAAAGGCATTTGACTGTGTGTATCATAACAAACTGTGGCTGACTCTGAGAAGAATGGGAATCCCAGAATTCTTGATCATGCTAATAAGAAACCTATACTTGGACCAGGAGGCAGTCATTAGAACAGAGCAAGGAAACACTACATGGTTCAAAATTGAGAAGGGCGTATGCCAGGGATGTGTCCTGTATCCATACCTTTTCAACCTGTAAGCAGAACAGATTATCCAGGAGGCTGGGATCTATGAGGGGAAATGTGGCATCAGGATTGGTGGAAGGTCTGTCAACAATCTGTGTTATGCAGACAACACAACCCTGCTTGCTGAAACTGAGGGGGACCTGAAGCGCTTGCTGCCGAGGGTCAAGGAGTGCAGCTTCCAATATGGATTGAGGCTCAATGTCAAGAAGACAAAGATTCTCACCACTTGGCCAATTGGCAGCATCAGGATGGATGGTGAAGAGATTGAGATTGTTCACAGCTTTAGTTTGCTTGGCTCCACAGTCAACACTCTTGGCACTAGTAGTCAGGAAATTGAAAGATGTATTGCAATGGAAAAGTCTGCTGTTAGGGACCTCTCCAAAGGACTGAAGAGCAATGGTGTCTCTCTGGAGACTAAGGTGCATCTGATACAGGCCATGGTCTTTGCAATTACTTGTTATACATCAGAGAGTCGGACAATGACTAGGAAGGATAGAAGGAGAATTGATGACTTTGAGCTGTGGTGCTGGAGAAGAGTATTGAATGTACCATGGACTGCTAAGAAAACAAACATTTTATCCTGGAGAGGGTTAAACCGAGCAGCTCCTTGGAGGCAAGGATTCTGACATACTTTGGACATGTTGTAAGGAGGGACCGGTCCTTGGAGAGGGACATAATGCTTGGGAGGGTGAAGGGACAGCGCACAAAAGAAAGGCCCTCTATGAGGTGAATTGATTCAGCGACTGGGGTGATTGGGATTGGGAGTGTCAGAGACAGTGCGATTGGCACAGGACAGAGCAGAGTTTAGGACTGCTGTACACAGGGTCACTATGAGTCACAAGAGACTCAATGGCACATAACAACAATGACAACTTCATTAGTACTTTCTAGAATGAATTTATTTTAGGTTCTCAAATATCTATGAATAGAATTCAATAAACTAGTCTCTTGCCATTGTTTATAATGATTTTAATTCTTTATATTTGTCGTTGTTTCCCTAATATCCTTTCTTATATTATGGATTCATACCTTTTCTTTCCTCTACTATTAAGCTAGTTAATTATATGTAATCTAACTTTTTAAAGAAATAATTTTTATATTTATTTATTAGTTCTAGGTTTTTTCCCTGAACTATTTTGTGCCTTTATCTTTTAAGCTTTCTTATTTTTGTTCCTCTTAGATTTATATTGTTATTGTTTCCTTAATCTGTTTAATAGATGTGTAATTTATTTTCATTACTCATTGATTATTAAGATAAATGTTTGGATTGTGGAATTTCTTCTGAGGACTGTGTTAGCTGAATTTCATAACATTTGTACTATTTCAACAGTCATATTTTCTAGGATTTTGTCATTTTTGTTTCAATTTTGTCTTTAAAGTTTAGAGTTCCATGTGAAAGTATTTGTACAAATTATACTTCTAATTTTATTATTTCTGGGTGTTTTGGAGGTGCTTTTGTTTGTATTGTGGTCAGATAATGTTATTTATTACAATGTTTACTTTTTGGAATTTTATGAGTAGCCTAGTATTTAGACTCATTTTCTTAATAGTATTCTTTGGGCACTAAAAAGATGTTTTATTTTAAAAAGGAAAATACAGAGATAAAAAGAATTGCTTTATGTTGTTATTTAGGTACTTTATACCACTTCTTAATTTTTGACCACTCTGCCAGCCATACGCTGAAATAAAAATTTTCTACAATCTCTTTTAGTTGCTATAAATATTGATGCTATAAAAGTTTATGTATAAATGTTGAATTTTATAGTATATTTACATTTTATTATTATAATATATGTCTCATTTAAAGCCTTTTGATCTTAAAAAAATCATGAGATATTAACATTTGCCTCCTGTGATTCAATTGAGTAGCACACCTTTACACTTTCTCTTATCCTCAACATTACTAAGCTCCTTTTTGATACTTTGTTTTAAATAAATATAACACGAAATTGGATTTTTCCTTTGATATAACATAGAATATTGGTTTTCCAAAGTATATGAGTTTATATATTCATGTTTAATTATGATATGTAAACTGAACTTCTACTTAAGAAAAAAAAAGAGTCTCTTTAAAATATTCAAATTTTCCAAAGTCTGAGATGTGACAAGTCAATTTTAATGTGTTTAACCCTATGAAACCTAAACCTGAACCAGGAGGCAGTCGTCAGAACAGAGTAAGATAACACTTCATGGTTTAATATTAGGAAGGGTGTATGGCAGGGATGTGTGCTATTTCCATATCTTTCCAATGTACATGTGGAACAGATCATCTGGGAGGCTGGGCTCTGTGGGAACTGTGGCATCAGTATTTGAGGTAGACTCTTCAACAATCTGTGTTATGCAGGTGACACAACCTTACTTGCTAAAACTGAGGAGGACTTGAAGTACTTGCTGCAGAAGGTCAAGGACTGTAGCCTTCAATATGGATTGAAGCTCAATATCAAGAAAACAAAGATTCTCAACACTGGGCTGATTGGCAGCATCATGATAGATTGATGAAGAGATTGAGATTATTAACAACTTTAGTTTACTTGTCTCCACAATAAACATTCTTGGTACCAGCAGCCAGGAAATCAAAGACAAATTGCGCTGAGAAAGTCTGCTGTTAGGGACCTCTCCAGAGTACTGAAGAGCAACAATGTCAGTCTGGAGATTAAGGTGTGCCTGATCCAAGCCATGGTTTTCGCAATTATGTGCTATGCTTCAGAGAGCTGGACAATGATTCCGGATGATTGAAGGGGAAATGATGCCTTTGAGCTGTGGTGTTGGGGAAGTGTATTGAACATACCATGGACTGTTAAGAAAGCAAACAAGGTCATTCTGGAGAGAGTGAAACTAGGCTGCTCCTTGGAGGCAAGGATTCTTAAGCTTTGTCTGACATACGTTGGTATGTTGCAAGGAGAGACCAGTACCTGGAGAGGGACATTATGCTTGGGAGAGTAGAGGGACAGCACAAGAGAGGAATACCCTCGATGAGATGGATTGACTCAGTGACTGAAGTAATGAGAGTAAGTGTCTCAGATTAGACTCAGGATTGAGTCAGGATAGAGCAGGGTTCAGAGCTGTTACACACAGGGTTGCTATGAGTTTCAGTCAGCTTGATGGCACATAACACCACCAACAAGAACTGTTAAGTCTACCTGTCAAATGATGGTTAATTGAGTCTGAATTATAGTGATCCTCTAAGACTGAGTAGAACTGTCTCATATGATGTCCAAGTCTATGATTCTTTGTGGAAATTGATTACCAAATCTTTTGCAGAGTAATTAATGAGTTTAATCTACCACCCTTTCAATAAGCGGCCAAGTACGTAATCACTGCACCACCACTGCTGCTCTTAAGAGAAGTAAAATACAATATTGATGTATTGAACATAAGAATTCTAAGATATAAAGTTTGCTGTTTTTTCATGATTAAAATAGGGCTAATAAATTGACTTAAATATATAGAATCCTTATTTTATTGACACGGAAATTTTATTTTTAAATTTTTTAAAGAAGACAGATATGAAGACTTTATTTATTGACATGGATGCTCTTTTTCTCTGCAGAGTTACCCAGGTTATAGGGAAGAAAAACGTCGCATCATGTACCTCCATCAGAAATTGTCCCGTGTTAAAGGTTTCATCTTGGACTTTGAGGAAAAGAACAGAGGAAGCTAAAGCTGCAAAGGGCTCTTGATCTTCTGTGTAGTGATACAAAGAAATAACGTGACCATGAACAAGTATAAGTGGTAAGCAACTGTCTGCTTTCTTATTCTTGACCACTTAAGGCCACAGTGGCAAGTAAGAAAACTACTGTAGGTTGAAGTTTTATTTCCATCACTGCCATATTTTAATCCTGGTGAAGAGATTGAGATTGTTAACAACTTTAGTCTGCTTGGCTCCACAGTCAACACTCTTGGCACCAGTAGCCAGGAAATAAAAAAAAAAAACGTATTGCAGGCAAGCTTTGGTGGCCTAGTGGCAAGAAGCTGCACTGCAATCCCTGAGGTGCGTGGTTCAAATCCACCAGATGCTCTGCTGGAAAAGGAGGAACA
>NW_006399788.1:1999807-2019982 GCF_000299155.1 Elephantulus edwardii | reverse complement strand
TGGAGAGGTACATCGTGCTTGGGAGGGTGGAGGGACGGTGCAAGAGGGGAAGACCCTCTATAAGGTGGATTGATTCAGTGACTGGGGCAATCGGGGTGGGTGTGTCAGAGGCAGTGAGATTGGCACAGGACAGAGTAGCGTTTAGGGCTGTTGTACGTAGGGTCGCTATGAGTCGCAAGCGACTCAACGGCACATAACAGCAACAACAACAACAACAAGGTTTAAGGCTGCTCCAAGGCGATGGCTTAAAACCCCACAGGGTGAGGGGAAGAGATTGCGGCCACGTTCCTGGATGACACACTTTGGGAGTCTGTGGCTTTTCGCTGCTTGTGCGTGGCAGTCCAGATGGGCAAGTAAAAGGAAGTTTTTGGGGTCGTGTGCTTTTTTTTGGGGGGGTCATATTTGATGTGTAGAACTGCTCTTTCCCCTCAAGAGCGGGGTCCATGAGGCTTTCCCTGGGGTTTAAGGCTGCTCAAAGACAATGCCTTAAAACCCCGAATGAATCTTTAGTCTGTTTGCTAAACTGAACATCTTGGTGGTATTGTGATGCTGCACACTGTTCGTTCCATAGTCTTGTCAAATACCATAATGGTTACCCATTATGTACAATGTTTGTATGAGCTTCCAGAGTCATTTATGTTGGGAAGCAGGAGTGACATCCACTTCCTAAGCAAGATACCTCTGGAAACTCTACAAATTTTCTAAACTCTACAAACTCTCTAAAGTCTATAAATGTAATGAAATGATGGTAGTTATAGAAGAGAGTTATGTACAGCAATTATGTTAGTCATAGAAGAGAGTTTAGGTCTTTTGTGCAAAATTTATTTAGTCATATTTGACTTGACAACATTTAAGCACTACTAAGTGACACTAGTGCTGTTATATCTGGAGGAACATTTCCACTTTGGACATCACTCTTTGTCAATATGAGTATGAAGTAACCTGGGTTGCTGTGATGCTGAACCTTGTACCACTGGGGTATCAAATACCAAATTGTCTTCCTAATGTGGATAATATTTGGTGGAGCTCCCAGCTGTAAAACAGGTTTGGAAGCAGGAATGGCAGCCACTTCCTAAACCACATGCCTCTGGAAACTCTATAAACTTAGAGAAATGATGACAGTTATGGAAAGGCATTAAGTCTTCTTTTTTTTTTTTAAGTTTAATTAATTTCAATGAACAGCTACAAGAGATTTTGGAATTCCATTCATTAATTGTTGCACTTTTGTCCCCGCCCACCCCACCCCCACCCCCAGTTCGCTCCTCTCCTTGAAAAGCAAAAGAAAAAAAAAAGCAAAAAAAAAAATCCTTCATTGGTACACAATCCCCCCCGCATCCCCCCCCCACCCCGAGTATACCCCACTCTGCAACCCTCATTCCGGACTCTTATAATAATCATAACGCCCTAAAATATATTACTTTTAAACTATTCTCTCCCTCACTGGCTTCAATGAAGTAAATATAATTTATCCAGTTTTTCTCAGTCTTACCCCCACCCCGATATCAGCCGCACTCTACAGCAGTGGCACCGTATAGTATTTGTCCTTTTTTTGACTGAGATATTTCACTCAGGATGATGTCCTCCAGGGTCACCCATTTTGAATAATATTGCATGAGTTCCTTGTTTTTCAATGCAGCATAGTATTCCATTGTGTGAATATACCACGAGTTCTCTATCCGTTCGTTTGTTGATGGGCACTTGTGTTGCGCCCATCTTTCACTGTTGTGAATAATGCAGCAGTAAACATGCATGTGCATACATCTGTTGTGACTCTGGCTTCTTTAGGGTGTGTGTATTCACAGTAGTGGAATTACTAGATCAAATAGTTTTTTTTATTTCCTACTTTTTCTTTTTTAAATTTTATACTGCTTTATCTACAAAGTTCTAATATATTGCTTTTCACATCAGATCTTTTCTATTTCCTTCACTCCACACTCCCTCAATCCATCAAATTGTGCAACCCTATGATCATTGCTGCCCTTCCAATTCTGAATCTTCTGCTTCCTCCCTCGTACCCTACTGGGTTCTCATACTTATTCTAAAATAATAGTCTTATACAATATTTTCCTTATGTAACTGAGTTAGTTCACTCAGCATAATACTCTCCAGTCCCTCCCAAGTTAGGAAGTAATTTACAAAATCATTGCTCCTATGTGCCACGTAGTATTCCTTTGTGTGAATTTATCATAATTTTTCAATCCATTAAATTATAGTTAGACATTTGGGCTGTTTCCATGTTCTTGCAATGTTAAATAATGCTGCTATGAACATTGGTGTACAAGTCTCCATTTGTGCCTCAGTTTTCATATTCTTGGGGTATATTCCAAGCTATGGAATAGCTCAGTCATATGGGATTACTATGATTAACTTTTTTGGAAAACGTCAGACTGTCTTCCAGAGTGGTAGTAGCATTTTACAATCCCACCAGCAATGTATAAGAGTTCCTATATCTCCACATTTTCTCCAACATTTCTTACTTGCTGTCTTGTTTACTTTGCCACTGCTACTGGAGTGAGATGGTATTTTTTAATTTATTTACACTTTTAAGAATTTATTTGTATAAACTGCAATGACAATATTAATAACTTTATGACTTGCATGTAAAATTGTTTGTCACACAATACCAGTTATTTTTTAGTCAGAATATCTGTTATGTGTAACTGAATTGGGCTCATAGTGATTCTGCAAACAATGGATGTGAATCCTGGACAATTAATTCTGTGCCATCCTCACCATCTCAGATATACTTGAGCCCATTGTTGCACTCACTGTGCCAAATCTATTTTGCTGAGGATCTAGTGAACTATATTTAAAATGAAAATCTAACCTAGTTTCTAGTTAGAAACCTTCTTTAAAAGAAAAAGTGAAATTGAGTTTTTCTTGTAAACTTAAAATAGTGACAACTTGGATGGCTTTAGCACAATATCTTCATTTCCATTGTCAGAAACTATTATTAAAGGTAATTATGCATGTTTATTTTCTTTTCTCTGTGTGTGTACGTATACACATATACATGCTTTGCTTGAGAACTCAGCTTTATAACAAACATGTAAGTATAAAAAAAATGATTCGCACATTTGTATACATAGTTGTTAAGCAGCTTCAATTTTATTGACCTTCCAGTTATTTTTGAAAAGTTAAATTTAAGGTCATATTTCTAAGTCTTGAAGTACTATATACAGATCATGCAGAATATGACTATGAAAAGATACAAATTAGTCCATGCCCAAAAAGTACAGAATCATTTTCATAAATACATATAAAATTCTTTTGAAGAAGGGACTTATCCAAGTTTTGAGACACTTTTTGAAGTGATTCAAGGCACAAAATTAACACCATTGTGAATAAACACATCTAGACTCTGTGCCTCTAATAAAACCCCATCAAAGATATGGTATCAGAAGTATTATGAAACTAAATGTACTGTGTGGAATTGTGAGATGATATTTTATTGTGGCTTTGATTTGTATCTTATTGCCAATGATTTTAAGTATTCCATGTCTCTGTTGGACATTTGAATATCGTCCTCTGTGAAGAGTTGTTCAGTGTGTAATTATGCAATCAGTTCTTTTTCTTGTAGAGGTCTTTTAGGATTCCGTAAACTTTTGATATGAGACCCTTGTCAGAAACGGTATTGCCAAATATTTTTTCCCAGCCAGTAGGTTTTCTTTTCACTCTATTGGAAAAAGTTTTTGATCCACTCAAACATTTAATCTTTAATAGGTCCCATTCTTCAATTTCATCCTATCCAGACTGAGCATTTCTGGCTATATTTGGCAGTCTCTTTATACCATAGACTAGGCCATTTAAGTTTGATCCCAGTTTGTCTCTGATGGACTATACTGTTTTTTGCTTTGGTCCCAGGTCTGTGATCCACCTTGAGTTGATTTTTGTGTACAGTATAAGATATGGGTCCTATTTCAGTTTTTTGTAAGTAGCAATGCAAATTTGCCAGCATCATTTGTTGAAGAGGTTGTCATTTCCTCATTGTATAGGTTTTATTTCCTTGTCAAATTTCAGTTGGCTATAGATAATTTAATTCATTTCTATGTTCTCAATTCTGTTTCATTGGTATGTGTACCTATCATTGTACCAGTACCATGCTGTTTTATTTACTACTACCGCATAGTAGGCTTTGAGGTCAGAGAGTGGTATACCTCCCATTTTATTTTTATTTTTCAGAATTACTTTGCTTATTTGGAGTATCTTTCTTCTCCTAATAAACTTGACAATTTTCCTTTCTATCTCCTCGAAAAAGCAATTTTGTATCTGGATTGGGATTGCATTGAACATGTAGATTGTTTTTGGTAGGATTGTAATTTTCACCATATTGAATCTTCCCATCTATGAACAGGGTACATTTTCCATTTCCTTAGGTTTTTTATTGTATCTTGTAGAAATGTTCTGTAGTTTTCTTTGTATGGGTCTTTTGTGTCTCTAGTTAGATTCACTTCCAAGTATCTCAATTTGTGGTTGCCTATTGTAAATGGTATTGCTTTCTTGGTTTCCTTTTCTGTGTTCTCTTTGGTATGTTAGAGTAATCTCACTGATTTTTGGATATTTATCTTATATCCTGCCACTCTACTAAATTGATATACTAGCTCTAATGGATTTTGTTGTTTAGTCCTTGGAGTTTTCTGTTTACACTGTCATATTGTCTGCATACAGCAACATTTTAACCATCTCTTTGCTGATCTGGATGCCTTTTATTCTCCTATCATATTGCCCTAACAAGCACGTCCTGTACCATATTGAAGTGGTGATGGTGGGTGTATTTGTCTGGTTTCTGTTCACAAAGAAAATGCTTTTAGTCTTTCTCCATTGAGAATGATATTGACTTTTGGTTTTGCATGTATACTTTTCACTATGTTGAAGATATTTCCTTCTTTTCCAATTTTGCAGAGAGGTACACACATAAAAAAAGGAAGGAAGAAGACAAATCAGTGGTCTAACTCAACACACTCATCAAATAGAAAAAGAAAAAACAGTCTAATGCTACAGTTTCTATAAGAAAAGAAATTATAAGGATAAGAACTGAAATCAATGAGTTAGAAAACAGAAAAACAGTTGAAACCATCAATAAGACCAGAGCTGGTTTCTGGAAAGGGTCAATAAAATTGAAAAACCACTGGCAAACTTAACAAAAGAAAGGGGAAAAAAAGAGAGAAGACACAGGCAACTAGATTAAGAAATGATAGAATTGACATTACAACAGAACTACATGAAATTAAATCGATAATATAAGAATACTATGAAAAGTTATACTCTAATAAACTCGGAAACCTAGAGGAAATGGACAAATTACTTGAAACTCATGCCCTAGCCAGATTGATAAGGTCAAATACAGAACACATGAAATAGACCCACCATGAAAGAAGAAATTGAACACGTTATTTAAAAAAGACTTCCCCATAAAAATAGTCTTGGACTAGATGGCTTGCCAGATGAATTCTACCAAACGTTCAGAAAGGATCTGTCACCAATTCTATTTAAATTACTTCAAATAATTGAAAAAGAAGGAACACTCCCAGAGTCATTCTATTAAGCAAGCACAACCCTAATTCCAAAACCAGGCCAAGAATTTACCAAGAAAGAAAACTACAGCCCAATACCAGTCATGAATATATGTGCAAAAAAAATCTTAACAAAATCCTAGCCAATAGGATCCAAAAGCACTTAAAAAAATACTTCTAACTCTGAAAAAGTGCCAGACCACCTTTCATAGTGGTTGTACCATTTTACATTCCCACCAGCAGTTAATAAGAGTTCCAATCCCTCCACAACTTTGCCAGCATTTGTTTGTTGCTTTATTGAACTTTACTATTGTTACTGGAGTGAGATGATATGTTGTTGTTGTTACTGTTATGTGCCGTCAAGTCGTTTGCGACTCATAGCGACCCTATGTACAACAGCCCTAAACCCTGCTCTATCCTGTGCCAATCTCATTGCCTCTGACACACCCATCCCGATTACCCCAGTCACTGAATCAGTCCACCTCATAGAAGGTCTTCCCCTCCTGCGCCGTCCCTCCACTCTGCCCAGCATGATGTTCTTCTCCAAAGACCTGTCCCTCCTTACAACATGTTCAAAGTATGTCAGGTGAAGCCCCAGAATCCTTGCCTCCAAGGAGCAGCCTGGTTTAACCCTCTCTAGGATGAATCTATTTGTTATTGTAGTTATTTTGATTTGCATTTTTCTGATAACTAGGGATTTTGAACATTTCACAATTTGTGTGTTTGCCATCTGAATGTCTTTTTGGCGAAGTTTCTATTTTTATTCTGTGTCCATTTTGTGATTGAGTTGTTTACCCTTTTCTCGTTGAGGTGCTGAAGTACTCTGTAAATTTTAGATATAAGTACCTTATCAGATATGTTATTGCCTAATATTTTTTCCCAAGTCTGTGGGTTTCCTTTTATCTTACTGGAGAAGATTTTTATATGTGTGTAGGGATGCGATGCTTAGAAAATTCCATTCATCTATTTTATTATCTCCTAGTTGTATGTAGGTTTTTCATTTTACTTGGGAGACTGTTCATATTGTGAATTAGGGCTTCTAGAATTCTTCCTAATTTTTCTCTGATAAATGTTGTATTCTTTGGTTTTGCTTCTAGGTCCCTTATCCACCTCGAGTTGGTTTTTGTGAAAGGTGTGAAGTGTGGGTCTTGCTTCAGTTTTCTGCAGATTGTTTTCTAATTTGGCCAACATAATTTGTCAAACAGACTGTCATTTCACCACTTAATTGATTCTGTTTCTTTGTCAAAGTTAAGTTGATCATAGGTGGATGAGATGATTTCTGAGTTGTCAGTTCTATTTCACTGATTTATGTTCCTGTGGCTGTACTGTCATCATGCTGTCTTAACTACAACAGCTGTATAGTAGGATTTGCGATCAGGGAGTATAATGATTTCTACTTTGTACTTCTTCTGTAGTGTCTTGCTTATTCGGGGTCTCTTTCCAATGCAGATAAAATTGGAAATTGTCTTTTCCCTCTCCTTGAAGAGTGGAATTGGTATCTGTAATTAGGTTGCATTGAACTTGTAGATTGCTTTTGGTAGTTATATTTTTAATAAATGAATTTTAATTCACATGACTTGCTTGTTCATATTGAAGTATAAATACAGACAGTTAATTTCTACTTTTTTTTCCTGATTGTTTATTGAGTTTTTCACATGACTTTATTAGCAACAAGTTTAGTATTAATTTCTTAAAACCCTTTCTAACATCTAATCATTTTTCTTTTAGGAAATTCTTTGGCCCCCATAAGTACCAGCATTCATCTGGGTGCTTAAACTAAAAATAGCATTTCAGAGTCATTCATTATTTCTCTTTTTTTTAATTGTTGTTAATTGCTATCTAATAGAGTTTGACTCATAGTGACCCTATGAACATCAAATCTGAATCCTATGTCTTCCTCACAATCTCTGACACACTTGAGTTCTTGGTTGCAGTTACTGTGTCAATCCACCTGGTTATAGGTCTTCCTCTTCTTTGCCATCCTCCCACCATTCCAAGTATGATGTCCTTTTTCAAGAAATAGTCTTTCTTAATAACATATTCGAAGTATATGAGATGAAGCTTTACCGTCCTTGCTTCCAAGAAATCTCTGACTTCACCTTTTCAAAAACATATGTGTTTGTTTTTTTGGTAGACCATGGAAATCTTCAGCACTTTTCCCCAACACCCAGCATTCAAAGGCATCAGGTTTTTTTCTGTCATCCTTATTCATTGTCCAGTTCTCAGATGCATAGAAAGTAATTGAAAAGACCATGATCTCAACTAGGCACATCTTAGTCATCAAAGTGAGATTATTTCACAATAATTGGAGAGCTCCCCAACTGCATATTTTCCCAGTTCAATACATCTCCTGATCTCCTGATTTCTCGTACCAAGTGTATTTATTATGGATTAAAGTAGGATGAATTCGTTGACAGTTTCAATCTTTGCTCTCTCTATCTTGATGTTGTCTATTATTAGTCTGATAATGAGAAATTTTGTTTTCTTGATATTGAGATGCAATCTATACTGAAGGCTGCAGTCTTTGATCTTCTACAGCAAGTATTTCAAGATCAAGTATTGCTCTTTTTGAGGGAGCAAGGTTGTATCATCTGCATAACAAAGGTTATTGATGAGTCTTTCTCCAATCCTGATACCACATTCTTTTTCATAAAGTTCAGCTTCTTGAATTATTTGCTTACCTTACAGATTGAATAGGCATGGAGAAAGGATAAACTCTAACACCTTTCTTAGTTTTAAAACATGTCTTGTTCCCTTGCTCTGTTCGCACAATAGCTTCTTGTTCTATATGTTATAGGCTTCACTTAAGCACAATTAGGTGTTCTAGGATTCCCATTGCTCTCAGTGTTAGCCACAGGTTGTTATGATCCATATGGCCAAATGCCTTCCATCAGAAAGTCTTATTGAATCTTGAATATATTTACTTTTCTTCATTGTCTACTAACCAAGTCCAACTTCTCATCAACTCTCCTCTGGATAGTTGTAATGGCAGTTGTAGTGACTGATAAACTTTATGGTTTCATTCTTGTGTATCTACAATGCATGAAAGTAATCTGTAAAAAATATTTTAAGAATTATGTAATTTCCTTTGTTTAAGTGCATTCTGTGGCTTCTCATTGCACTTTGAGTAAATCTTAATGCTTTAACCAGCTGTTTGAAGACCTTCACAATAATTTCTTTTTGAACTTCATCTACCACCATTGGATGGTGTCTGACTGCTACCAATTCACACTTTACTGTACTCCAGACTTCTGGGGAACACTAGATTTGTTTCTGGATTAGGATCTTTGTAGTGGTTATTCTTACATCCTCACTCTGTCCAATAATTTAAATTTCATTTTAATCATTATCTTCTCAGAGGACTTTTTTTTAACATCTTTGCTAAAATATCACTCTGTTATTTCTTCATAGCATTAATTTCTACTTGCTTTTTATCTATGATAAAAGAAAGATGTACCTGGAAATCAATGGGGTGTTTTCACTTATATTACAGATTCCTGATAGCTTAGTGCAGGGAGCTACACTGATAACAAAAAGACAGTGACTCAGAGCATTTGGATAACTAAAGATGGGCAAGATGGGCAATCCTTTCTCTTATAATTTATAGCCTCTGGAAATCTGCTGGGGGGTCAGCTATGAGTTGGTTCCTATTCAGTGGCAGTGTCCAACTAATTGGGGAAAGTATCGCACAATATAATTAATATTACTTAAAAATGGCTGGAGTAGTACATGACCAGGGAATTGCCAGAAATTCAAGCTGGATTCAATAAAAGCTGTGACATAAGGGATATCATTGTTAATGTCAGGAGAATCTTGACTGAAAGCAGAGAATATCAGAAAAAATATTTATTTGTATCTTATTGATTATGCAAAAGCATTTGACCATGTGGATCATAACAAATTATGGGTAACATTGAGAATGATAAGAGTTTCAGAACCCAATAGGGGGACATTATATAGTTTAAAATCAGGAAAGGTGAGCATCAGCATTGTATACTTTCTCCATACTTATTCAATCTGTTTGCTGAGCAAATAACTTGAGAAGCTGGACAATATTGAGAAGAATATGGTATCAGGATTGGAGGAATACTGATGAAGAACTTGTGTTATGCAGATGACACAACCTTTTTTGAAAAAAAGCTAAGAAGACTTCAAACACTTGCTACAGAAGATCAAAGACTATGGGTTGCATTTCAACATAAAAACCCCCAAAAGTTCTCATCACTGGGCTGATACACAACATCATGGTAGATGGAGAAAGGATTGAAGATGTTAAAGATTTAATTTTGCTTGGATCTACAATCAACATCCATGATAGTTGTTGTTGTGTGCCATCAAGTCACTTGCGATTCATAGCGATCCTGCGTATGACAGTCAAGAAATCAAAAGATGAACTTTCCAGCCAGCTCTGGGATGGATGCATAGAGAGTTCCCTTCTTGGTGGATTCCCCAGCCACAATGAACTATGCTGTGAGACTAGAGAGAAAAAAACAGACACAGGGCAAGTCCTTCTCAAGGTGAGCTCTCCATTTGGGGCAAACTTCCCAGCCAGCCCCATGGCAAAGGCAGAATGAATTAGCTTTCTGATGGGATACCCAGCTGCAGCAAACTTTGCTGCCAGTCCCAAGACAGAGGCTGAGCAATTTCCCTTCCAGTGGAATCAGCAAGACCAGGAATTGTTTCTTCAAAAAGGTCAACAAAATCAGCAAACATTACCAAAGGTAACAAAAGACATAAATAATCTGAATGAGAGATGGAAGGGGTGATGTCACAACAGAAGTTAACTGAAATAAAAAGGTAAAAAATAGAATTTTGTGAAAAACTATATTCAGATAAATATGAAACCTAGAGGAAACAAACACTTAGAAATACACAACTCGGGAGCTCTGATGGCCTAATGGCATGAAGCTTCTGCAATTCCAAAGGGGCATGGTTAGAATCCACCAGATGCTTTGCTGGAGAAGGAAGGGAAATCTCCTCCTATGCCAGTCAGATCTGATATGATGGTACACAAAAATAAAATAAAAGAAATTTCAAAAAAAAGAAATACACAATTCATTCAAACTGATTGTGTACACAGATTGAAATAGAATACCTGAACATATATATCACAAAAAAAGAAATTGAGTAGGTCATTTAAAAACAAACAAACAAACAAACAAACTTCCAACTAATATAAGGCCTGGACCAGATGACATTACTAGTGAATTTACCTGAACATTCAGAGAACTTTTCAGGAAGATCTTTTCCTTGGAGAAAGACATCATGTTGAGAAAGACAGGTCAGCAAAAGACAGGAAGATCCTTGATGAGGTCAATTGACACAGTGACTACTACAATTGGCTTGAGCAGGACAGAGGTCATGAGGATGGTACCCATTGCAAGGCTGAAGGAATTGATTGGCAAAATACTGACTCCTGAAGCTTCAAGAGAAGATGGAAGTAATACAGACAGTCACTGGATCAAAAGAAATTGGTCAACACAGAGCCATTTCAGTAGGTTGGATATAATCAAGAACTTATGACACTAAAGTAAAAAGTCTTACCTGTCTTGGGGCAATTGTTAGCCCCACCACCACCACCATAATTGACAGAATTCTGTTTGAGGCACTTGAAAAAGTAGATGTATCCTTGGATGTGCTTACTCTTACATACCAATGAATATGGAAGGGAGTTGCCTGGCCAACTGACTGAAACTGATCAAGAATTATTTTATATTGGTTTGTATACAAAATTCATATACATTATGTTTCACATTTTACTTCACATTGTGTTTTATAAAATCAGTCTCCCTTGAACTATGCCTGTCATTACTCCATCTTTTCAGGTCCCCACCAGGTCTTTCCCATTTCCTTTACACTACCTCCCTCCACCCACCAAATTGCGTGACCCTATGATTTCCCTTCTGCCCACACTCATCCCTTTGCTTCCATACCTTCTCCCCTTGAGCACCTATACACATTTTACTAGTTATCCTTTAATTTTTATTACTTTCTTTGCTAAGAGAGATAATACTCAAGACTCAACCAGAACTCAAGAGTTGAGAAATCCAAGGAGTAAAGTATTACTTTGCTTTTAAGAGAATGCAATTATCAAAAAGTAGGAAAAGACTTTTGCTTCTTTGAAGCTCTTCTAATTGAAGAGTCTGACTTTGACCTCAAAAGTCAACAAACAATTACTCATTGCCATTGAGTTGTAACTGATTCATGATGTGTGTGTGATACCAGGGACTGAGGACTTGCCTGGGGGTCAGCAGCTCTGAGTAGAAACTAGGTGAGTGTCTGTGGTGAAGCTACTGGCCTCATTGAACCATAAGCTTACTAGAAGTTAGTAACAGTTGGCTACCCAATGCGGACAGAGAGTGGGGTGGAGCTCCCCAATTAAAACAAGCTTGAAAGGAGAAGTGGCATCCACTTCCATGATAGCTTGCCTCCGGAAACCCTGTGAACCTGGAGAGAGGAAGAAAGGCACCCAAGCATCAAGGATTCTCCTTCATAGGGTCGCTATGAATTGCCTGCGACTTGACGGCACTTTACAACAACAACAAATGAAGTTAATTAAAGAGCAACTTATAAAAAAGTTTACCTAAAGAAGGCTTATTGACTGAATGCCATTTATAACCTTAACATTTTAAGTAGAACTAAAGAGAACTTTTCTTTTGTTTCTACATACCTGACTTTGTTCTTCACTACAGTAAGTCAATATACCTATGTATCTGGGATAAATGCATGAAAAAATCCTGGAGGTCCCAGATAGAGATGATTCTTGAAACTGTGTGAGAATTGTTAAAGAGCAAATCATGTTATGCTTCTAAAAGTACATTTGAGAGGAGCAAAATCCCATTTTCTGGGGGAAAGAGAATAGATTCATTTTCAATTTTGTTTATGTAAAGGAAGCCTACTTTTTTTGAGAACTACATGTAGAAGGAAGAAAACCCATAAACATTCTATGGCAAATTTCCATGATGTTAAAAATTCCAAATGGATTGCATGACAGTTTTTACAACATGAGTTATGGACTTGTCAAAAGGCAATTCCTTACTTTCTTTTAGTAGAATACGAGACCCTAATCCAATATAGGGAATTAGGGCACTCTGCTGATTTAATGATAAAGAGTTGTTGAGGAAGTTCTGTGATAGACTCAAAGATTGATTTAATCTTTAAAGCAATAATGGAGGCTAAAGACTGAAAAGCTGAAGCCTTGATAGATTCCAGTTTAATATGAAGGCAGATTTTCAAAGCAATACTTTGTGCAAGTGCATCGTACAATTCAGCATGTTAAAGTTCTTGGAGCCCTTAACTAGTTCACACCTCTAATTTCACAAATGATGAATTTAAGACCCAGAAAAAATTACTTAAGGAGGTCAGAGAGGATAGAGAAACCTAGAACCAAGTAACCAGCTCACCTGATTTCTAGTGCAATGTTCTTGTCAGTTGATAGCCTATTTGCTAATTCAACATAGAAACAAAAATAAAAGAAATAATTTTATAAAGAAATTTTAAAGAAAACAAATCCAGATTTTAGCTAGATGGAAGATGAGAATGGAGGCTGAGCAGAGGGGAGGAAAGGTCAGAATTTGTAAGGTATTTCCTATATTAAAAAAAAAAGTCTTCTAAGTTTAGGCCAGGATACTGAAACTAAGTTCTTTTAGGTTCTGCTACTACATTATAGATTTAGTTTCTCAGTGTTTCTGTAGCGGAAATACTACCAGTGGGTAGCTTTAAAGAATAGATGTTTTTCATGGTCAGGAAATGAGATGTTAAATTTTGAACACTAGTTCTGAGCCAGCTAGCTCTGTTGGCTCTGGGAGATCTTTGCCTTTCCCAGCTTCTGTAGTCCTGACGTTCCTAGATGTCTACATGATCTTCACATGGCATTTGTTTGATCTCCTGGTCTCTGTGTCCATGCTGCTTCCTATAACTGAGAGGTTAAGGCTTAGGACTCACTCCCGCGCTGATAGTATCTCATTAGCATAACAAAACACTTATTTCCAGACAAGATTCCATCACAAGTAGGAAATATCCAATTACTTAGCCTTGAGTCAATTCAGACCCAGGACTACCCTTAGTGTAGAGCAGAACTGCATTTCATTAGCTTTTCACGATTGTGATAATATTGATAGGCCCGTTTTCTAAGGTGTCTCTGAGTAGAGTTTGAACCTTCAACTTCTCAGTTAATAGTCTAGCTTAACAGTTTGTACCACCCAGGGATTCCTCCATATGTGTAGGAGTGGATAAAATTCAGTCCATAGTTTTCTTTATGACCACCACAGAACAAATTCTGAGAGTCCATAAGTCAGCTGAGGTCTTTTGTCTTACTGTTGTTATTATCGTTGTTGAGTACCTTTGAGTCTGAACTGACCCACAGCTGAGCCTCCAGCGGGTTTTCACAAGCGGTAAGTCACATGGAAGGAGATTGCTCATCCTCCTCCCTCAGAGCAGCTGGTGGCCTTGAACTGCGTGCCTTTGAGATTGCAGCATAGCTTCCTGCCACTAGGACACCAGGGCTCTCTGTTCTGTCTCACTATTTTATATAGACAATGGTGTCACCTTCCAACAAAATCCCTGGGTGAATGAAGTAGTTAGCATGCACTTGGTTGCTAATAAAATATTTGAAGGTTCAAGATCATGCAGAGTTGCTACATAAACCTGGTGATTCAAAAATCAATTTTCTTCACCAATTTTAACTCAATTAATGATAAAAAGAGAAACAAACAAAAGACACAGTTTTCTGATTCTAAAAATATCAGCATTGAAAACCCCATGGAGTGCAATCTTCTAGCATACATGGGATTACCACAAGTGGGAACCAGCTGATGGTAACTGTTTTTACATTTTTAGTGAATAAATAAAAATATTATAAATTAGTTCACCAGTTCATTTTGAGAATCTTGATCTGAAGAGATTGTTGTTGTTTGCCATCAAGTCGGTATCCACCTATAGCTGACCTGCCAGCAGGTTTTTGGAGGCAATGAATCCCACACAGGAAGAGGTTGCCAATATTTCTCTCAGGAAGCAAGAGATAGATTCGAACTGCGCGCCTTTGGGATTGCAGTGAGGCTTGTGACCACTAGGCCATCTTATAAGCATGATACTTAAAAACTATTGTGTTAGCATGCTATTTGAGTGGTTTAAACAACTTCCCTGAGATGCTAGTTAAAAATAATAGCAAACATTTTATTTATATTTTTAAATAGGATATTTCCCCCCTGTGGTTCTCCTCCACCTGGCCCTGTTGGAAGTATCAAAATAAGGAGCATCCAAATTAATGACATTTATGCTCCTTT
The DNA here is from genome assembly GCF_000299155.1 of Elephantulus edwardii. Classification (NCBI taxonomy): domain Eukaryota; kingdom Metazoa; phylum Chordata; class Mammalia; order Macroscelidea; family Macroscelididae; genus Elephantulus; species Elephantulus edwardii. The sequence goes on along the minus strand of NW_006399788.1, from coordinate 2,005,185 downwards.
CAATATGTGCTCTACATCATTCCTGGCATTTTCAAAGAAGCAAAGTCTAATATGCCAAGTACTAGACATGTTGCTGACACTTTTAAATGTCAAAGAGAATAAGATTGCTTTTAAAATAGTAAGTGTCTTATTATATGAAGCCACTAGAATACTTAAAGTAATTACCCTTGTGAAATGGAATTTCATGAACATGAGAGTAGATGTTAAGGAATGACAGAAGTAGAAATCTGTATCATATCTATATTTTAGGGATAAGGTTTTGTACAGGCTTAAATGGAATCCTTTGAATATTCACTAAGTGGTTATGGAAACATTTCAAAGATGCCTTTTACTACAAAATGAATATGTTTTCTGGACTTTAAGGAGATTATACTTGAAGATACTGTAGTCAGTAGGGTGTCAGTTAAGCATTCTATAGACAGAAATGTTTCAAAACTGCAGCTGCCTGGGAAACCTTCTAGGGGCTGAGCCTTGCCTGCAACCAAGCTACGGAAGCATGTTCTCCATAGCAGTGACAATGGAGGAGCTGGGCAGAGTCGGGCTGATTCTCATATCTGGATCTGCTGCTCATGGGTGGGTCCAAGTGTGGATCAGCTGGGCCAGATGGCACAGCATAGAGCCTGGGACGAAAATAAGATTCTTTTAGAATAAGACTCCTTAAAAGAATAATTTGGATTAGAATGTAGGTTTCTAATCCAAAGAATAATTTGGATCAGAATTTCGAATTACCCTTTTCCCAATTGAGAGAAGGCTAGGCAGTCTCCTCTCCTGTGATTTATTGCCTCTGAAAATCTGCTGGAAGGTCAGCTCTGGGCTGATTCCGACTCAACAGCACACAGCAACAACAACAACTTTACCAAAAATATGAACATAGAAGTCCAAGAGTTTTTTAGGAGAGTCTGTCCCTGAAACTTAAGGAAGTTTGTCCTTAAAAAACAAGAAACTAAAACAGATACTGCCCTAGGTGTGTTCACCAAGATGTGTCAAGAAATCTGGAGGACCACCACTTGGCCAATTGACTGGAAGAGATCTGTATTTGTTCCCATTCCAGAGAAAGGTGATCCGACAGTTTGGAAATTATCGAACAATATCATTAATATCACATGCAAGCAAGATTTTGCTGAAGTTTATCCAAAAATGACAGGAACAACACATCAACAGAGAACTACCAGAAGTGAAGGGTAAGTTTAGTAGGGGTCATGGTACTAGGGATATTGCAGCTAATGTTAGATGGATCTGGGCTGAAAGCAGGGAATACCAGAGGAATATCTATCTGTGTTTCATTGATTATGCAAAGGCATTTGACTGTGTGGATCACAACACACTGTGCCTGACTCTGAGAAGAATGGGAATCCCAAAACACTTGATTGTGCGAAACCTATACTTGGACCTATACTTTGTCAGAGCAAAGGTAGGAAACATTGGATGGTTCAAAACTGGGAAGAGTGTATGCCAAGGATGTGTCCTATCTCCTTTTCAATCTATATGCAGAATAGATTATCTGGGAGACTGGGCTCCAAGAGGAGAAATGTGGCATCAGGATTGGAGAAAGACTCATCAACAATCTGATTATGCAGATAAAACAACCCTGCTTGCAGAAACTGAGGAAGTCCTGACACACTTGCTGCAGAAGGTCAAGGACTGCAGCCTTCAATATGGATTGAAGTTCAATATCAAGAAAACAAAGATTCTCACCACTAGGCTGATTGGCATCATCATCATGGAGAGATTGAGATTGTTTACAACTTTAGTTTTCTTGGCTCCACAATCAATACTCTTGGCACCAGCAGCTAGAAAGTATGCTGTTAGAGACCTCTCCAAAGTACTGAAGAGCAATGATGTCAGTCTGGAGACTCAGGTGCACCTGATACAGGCCATGGTCTTTGCAATCACTTGCTATGTGTCAGAGAGCTGGACAATAATAGAAATTATAGTGATTTAGGGATGATAGAGGTAGAACTGACGTCTTTGAGCTCTGGCATTGGAGAAAAGTGTTGAATATACCATGGACTGCTAGGAGAATGAACAGATTTGTCCTATAGAGGGTTAAAACAGGCTGCTCCTTGGAGGCAACGATTCTGAGGCTTTTATGACATATTTTGGACATGTTGCAAGGAGATACCAGTCCTTGGAGAGGGATGTCATGCTTGGGAGGGTGGAGGGATGGCGCAGGAGAGGAAGACCCTCGGTGAGATGCATTGATTCAGTGACTGGGGTCAAGGGGGTAGGTGTGTCAGAGACAGTGAGATTGGCACAGGACAGAGCAGGGTTTAGGGCTGTTGTAGATAGGGTCGCTATGAGTCGCAGGTGACTTAATGGCAGACAACAACAACAGCAACAACAACAACAACTTATTTAAAAAGGATAAACTATAAAGAATTATCTCAGTAAAAACATGATCTAAACAATTAGTGAGCTTGAAGTTTAACTGTCCATAAAGGATTTACCTAGGCTAAACAGAAGGAGAAATGACCACATGCAACTGAAATAGAGCCCCTGAGGTCAAGAAGTTTGTGATACAATGGAAAATATTATATATATCAAGAACTATTTTTAGTGCAAAGTAATGTGTGACAGAGAGATAAAACTAAAAGGATACAAACTATAGAAAAAAACAACAACCAAACAACATTCAGAACATCCATCTGTTGTTCTCCAGTCAATTCTGGCAAATAGACACTGGACAGGATAGAGTAGAACCACTGCTTAGGGTTTCCAAGACTACAGTCCTTCACAGTAACAGACTGACTCATCTTTCTACTGCAGATTGCCTGGTAGATTAGTGTTCAGTGAGTAGTTCAGTGCTTAATCCACCACATCACTAGTTACTCAATGGGAGAAGGATGGGCAGTCTCCTCCTACTGGATTAACTGACTCTGAAAACCCACTGGAGGGTCAGCTATGGGTCACTTCTGACTCGACAGTATATAACAATCCTCAAGAGGGGAGCACTGGTGGCCTAGTGATGAGAAACTGTGCTGTAATCCCAAAGGGACACGATTCTAATCCATCAGATGCTCCATTAAAGAAGGGTGGGCAATCTTCTCCCATGGGATTAACTGCCTCTGAAAACTTGCTGGAGGGTCAGCTATGAGTGAGTTCTGCCTTGATGGTAAACAACAATCGTCCTCAAGAATCTCCATTCCATGGAGAGAGACAAACCTTGCGAAAGCAATGGCCATATCTATATTCATATTTCTTTATATGTATGTGAGTTGTCACAGTGACTGTAACAATATATCAGAGATCATGAAGATGACACAAAACAGTGTAAGGTTTGTTTGGATCTATTGTTTAGAAGGTTGCTATTATGTGTCATAGTCAATTCAGTGACACCTAGAAACAATAACACAGGATGTACAGTAAGGTGATTAAAGAGAAGAATGACACTATTTTAGATAAGATGCTCTGAGAAGGTCTCTGATACTACAGTATGTAAGCAGAGGCCTGAAAGAGGTATGGAATGGAATCAAAAGAATATTTGGAGGAAAGAGCATTCCAGGCAGTGGAAACAATTTGTTAACAAAAGGGTTGGAGGTTCAAGTCCATTCACCGGTCTCTTGATCTACTTCTATGTCAACAGTCAATTTGGGGAGGGGGAAATGAGAAGATTTAGTAAGATTTATGACAGGAGAGATAACTGCAGCTGGAAAGAAGCTTGGGATCTAACAGAGTGGTGGTAGATCTGATCCATGTTCCAGGGGTATCAATTTGGCTGCTGTAAATGTTGAGTGCAGAGGAAATTCAGGTGAGGGAAACTTCACACTTTTAAACTGTCAACTAGTAACTGAGTTTGCAAACCATTCTTACTACCCAGAAATTCCAAGTTCCTTGACAGTATGGACTTGGGTTTTATTCATTTTGTGTTCTCAGAATAGATCCCTGCCAGCCACAAAATGCCTGGTATATAAAATAGTTGGTCGGTGTCTGTTGAAATGAACTGCATTTTATCTTTGCTTTATCAGAAGACCACAATACCCATAGGGACGAGTACTTGGATCCAGAAGGGTGTTATGCTTGGAAGGGTGAAGGGACAGTGCAGGAGAGGAAGGCTCCCAGATAAGATGTCTTGACACCTTAACTGAGGTAATAGGGGTAGATGTGGTGGGGTCAGTGAGACTGGCTCGGGATAGGGCAGAATTCAGAACTATTGTGCATAGGGTCCCTATGAGCCATGGTTGACTCAACGGCACATAACGTCATCATCAACAACAGGTCTAGAATGTCCTTTGTTTCACTGTAGTTGTTGTGTACCATCAATTCATAGCTGACCCTCTAGTGGGGTTTCAGAGGCAGTTAATCAGTTAATTCACTGAGATAGAGCAATTTATCTAACACCACCTTTCTTAAGAAGCCTTCACTGACATTTTCTATTCCTCCTTTAACTTCATATAATCTTGATTGTGACACTCAGGTCCTTTTTAAGTTTATCATCCTCCTGAGAGCAAAGAACATTTCCAATCCATGTCTTCCAAAGTCCTTAGCACGTGGTTTGTAGTAAGTAACACTTTTCATTGAGTAACTCTTGGCTAATTGACTGAATGACCTAGAATGACTGAGAAAGCTAGAATTATTTTTTAACTTCCCATTAGTCTTGTTAGCTAGAGAATGAGACGGTGCCTTGCTATAAAGGATGCATAAATGCTTGTGTCCAAACATATGGTCATAGGTTCTGTGGGGGTTGCACATTATTAAGGCAATTGGTTGCTAACAGTAAGACTGAAAGTTCAAATCTATTCAGAAGTCCCTTGAAGAAAGGTCTGATGATCAAAATCAGACATTGAAAATCCTATGGAGAATAGTTCTACTCTGACACACATGGAATCATCAGGAGTCAAAATCAACTCAGACACATGGTTTTTAATATTATTTACTTATTATTATTATTATTGTTGTTGTTGTTGTAAGGTTCATTGAATCAGTTCTGATTTATAACTCATTGCCATTGAGTCAGGACCAACTCATAGCTGACCCTCCAGCAGATTTTGAGAGGGAGCAAATCATATTTCTTTCTCCCTTGGAGCAACTGGTGGATTCAAATCTCCTGTCTTTGGGTTGGCAAAGCAACTTCTTTTCAGTAGGCCACCAGACTTCTCTTCTGATTTGTGGTGACCCTATATACATGCAGATTAATAGAAAGGGCAACCTAGGTAGAACTATCAAGTATGGAAATACAAAGGGGGAGGAACAGTTATAAGCAGACCCTAGTGATTCGAACATGGAATGTGAGAGCCATGAATGAAGGAAAATTAGAAATTGTTAAGAAAGAAATGGAACGCATAAACATTGACATATTAGGCATTGGAGAGATGAGATGGACTGGCATGGGGCATTTTGAGTCAGATGACCATATGATATATTACTCTGGAGATGAAAAG
>NW_006399788.1:1983045-1997417 GCF_000299155.1 Elephantulus edwardii | reverse complement strand
GTGTCAGAGGCAGTGAGGTTGGTGCAGGATAGAGCAGGGTTTAGGGCTGTTGTGCATAGGGTCGCTATGAGTCGTAAACAACTCGAAGGCACATAACAACAACAACAACAGCAACAACATACACAAGAGAAGAAACACTGCCTGGTGCTGTGCCATCTTCATAATCCTTAATATGCTCATTGTTGCTACTAGTGTTTCAATCCATTTTACTGAGAATGTTCCTCATTTTTGCTCTCATCTTTATTGAACATGATGCCCTTCTCCAAGAACTGGTCACTCCTTATAACAAATGTATAGAAAATACATGAGACAAAATCTTGCCATTATCAATTCTTAAGAGAATTCTGACTGTACTTCCTCCAAGACAGATTTGTTAATTATTCTGGAAGTCTCTGGTATATTTAATATTCTTCACCTACCATATTCCTGAGGCACCGATGTGTCTTTCATCTTCCTTAGTCATTGTGCAGCTTTCACCTTCACATGTTGTTGTTGTTGTTATGTGCCATCGAGTCACTTGCGACTCATAGCGACCCTATGTACAACAGCCCTAAACTCTGCTCTGTCCTGTGCCAATCGCACTGTCTCTGACACTCCCATCCCGATTATCCCAGTCACTGAATCAATCCACCTCACAGAGGGCCTTCCCTTCCTGCGCAGTCCCTCCGCTCTCCCAAGCATGATGTCCTTCTCCAAGGACCTGTCTCTCCTCACAACATTTCCAAAGTAAGTTAGATGGAGCCTCAGAATCCTTGCCTCCAAGGAACCACCTGGTTTAACCCTTTCCAGGACAAATCTGTTTGTTTTCCTAGCAGTCCATGTTATTCTCAATACTCTTCTCCAGCACCACAGCTCAAAGACATCAATTCTCCTTCTATCCTCCTTGGTCATTGTCCAACTCTCTGATGCATAACCAGTGATTGCGAAGACCATAGCCTGTATCAAATGTACCTTAGTCTCCAGAGAGACGCCATTGCTCTTCAGTACTTTGGAGGGGTCCCTAACAGCAGACTTTCCCATGGCAGTGTGCCTTTTAATTTCCTGGCTACTTTTGCCAAGAGTGTTGACTGTGGAGCCAAGCAAACTAAAGCTGTGTACAATCTCAGTCTCTTCACCATCCATTCTGATGCTGCCAATTGGTCCAGTGGTGAGAATTTTTGTCTTCTTGACATTGAGCCTCAATCCATATTGTAGGCTGCAGTCCTTGACCCTCTGCAGCAGGCGCTTCAGATCCTCTTCAGTTTCAGCAAGCAGGGTTGTGTCATCTGCATAATGCAGATTGTTGATAAATCATCCACCCACCTTGACTCCACATTTCTCCTCATAGAGCCTAGCCTCCTGTATAATCTGTTCTGCATATAGTCAGTATATTAGTCTGCATATAGTCTGCATATTACCAATATATGCAGAACCTTCACATGAGGTAAATAATAAATATGGCTTCAGTCAGCACACATTATTCCTCAAAGTGCCACCTTAGTTTTTAACACTTTAACATTCTTTTGCAGCAGAAATTCTCAGTGTGGTATTGCAATTTAATTTCCTTACATAGACATTTATTGTTTATCTAATTAAAATTAAGTCCTTGACAATTTAATATTTTCTTTATCCCCCGGTGGTTGTATTATGTAATGATATTTTGAATCACTATTTTGATAGAAGGTTAGTTTGCAGTTTTAGCTAAAATCACTATTGGTTTGATGGAGCACTCGAATGTCTGTGTAAGTTTTGTGTTAAAAACAGCAAGCAAAATAATTCTACAGGGAACTCTTCAGTGGCGAACACAGATGTGGTTTTAGCACCAGCTGTAGTCACATGAAAATCACAGTCAGGGATTAGGAGAAGAATTTGCCCTGGAGTAACCTTCCTCTCTGAACCCCTTGGAATTTTATTATTCTCACACTACTGTTCATGCTCCATCTACAATAAGTGGCTTTTCAGCATTTTCATGAGAAATAGTCAATTTAAGAATGCAAGTAGTATGACAATATTCCCCCTCTTCACGGCTATTGAAGCTACATAAGACCATCTTTTTTAATTAATGTTTGGTTTTTAGCCTGAGGCCTAACTTGCTCTTCTGACTATGATTCATTTCTACTTTTCCCTCAAACATTGTATTAATGCTTTCCAGTGGTATATTCAGAACTTTTGTGCTCTGAAAGAAACTAGACTTTGTTATGGAAAAGAAAGTACCAAGGATATGAGAGGTATTGGCCTTGGTCTACCAAGGGAATGCTAAGATCCAGAAGTAGTACATAGCTTGTTAAAATGGAACATCAACATTTCAAGGTTCCCAGGAATGACAAACTGCCTTGTATAGAACATCCTTACTGATTGCTGCATTCGATTAATCACACTATTGTTACTGGTGGCTATTGAGTGAGCTCCCGATTCATGACAGTCCCACACATAGTGGAAGGAAACTCTACCCTGTCTTGTAACATTCCAAAGATCAGTTGCAGATTGCAGTGAAGTCATCCATAGAGTTTTCATTTGCTGATTTCTGGAAGTCTACCAGTAAGCCTTTTTCTTAATCTTTCTTAGTCTGGAAGACCCTCTGTAGCTTACTCACTATCATAGCAATATGCAAAACCCTCCTGAAATGGACAGTGGCTGCAAATGCAGGGCATTGTTGAGGCATCAAACTTAGGTATTCCATGTGGAAGGTAAGAATGCTATCACTGAACCAGCACTGCCCATCCATAATTCTACTTAAGAGCAACTACACATAACTAACCAAATTATACTTTAGCAATTTGTGAATTATTCTAAAAAATTATTAGGCACCAACCATCTGTCTTGATCAGTTTCTTTCCTGTCAATGACACCCAGTGAGTGACTCTACCAGGCACACAACGGAGAATGAAGAAACCTCGTTTCTCAAGCTGGTACATATTGCACTTTTAAGCTTTTTAGAGGGAATCTCTTCAGGAGGTGTCTATATTCCTCACCAACTCTGAAGCATCTGTAATGTAGGAGAGTAGAAATTATTCACAAAAAAATGTGCATATGCTGGAAGAAAAATGACAGTACACTTTATCTTTCACGGTTGCTTGCTTGTTTGGTAGCCCTGATTCTCATTAAAGAGAAATTAAACACAAAGTTTAATTTTCTAGTTAATGATGTGGAAAAGCCTAAAATAATTATGAGGGTTAATTATAGTAGAGAGAGAGAGAGACTTCTTCCTAGGGTGGAGACCAAGCTCTGCTTTGTATTACATTAAGAGTTTGTTTTTGTAATTTGTTCTGCTCAGGTGAATAGCCGACCAGTTATAAAAAGTGTCAAATCAACATCCCAAATGCTTGATCTGCTGTACAAGTCCATGATTTCCAACATAAGAAGCTCCTCCTTTGTTCAGGCCCCTAGCTCCTCTGTGTCCCTTGGACTCACAGGTTTGAGGGAAGGTCTCCCTGGGACTCAGACCCGTCAAGGAAATGACTCTTGTGACCATAGGTATATAGGCTGGGTTTGCAGAAACTGGTGAATGATGGGCCAGCATCCTGTGTACTATCAGTTGTGGCACAGCTGGATGCTGTCTCCAAGGAAAGTGAGTGTCTGGAAAAGGAGCTAGCACTAAGGTCTCATGAGCTTATATTATGCTATAGTAGGGTGGGGTTTGTATTCTATCTTAATCTTCTCTTCTTAATACAAAAAATACTTCAGCACAAGATAAATAGTTAATATTTGGCTAGGAAAGAAATTCTGAATGATAAATCTTAGGCACCCAAAGAGATGATAATACAGAACCAGACAGACTTGGGTTTTGCTGTTGTTGCTGTGTATAGGATTTTCCAACTCCAGCTCAATGCCCATTCTATTATAGTATTTTGCTTTGTCTTTTCAAGCTGCTCTTTGAAATCTTTTGTTCAGCTCCCTTACTTCTACATGTTTTCCCTTTGTTTTAGCTTCTCATCATTCTACTGCACATTTTAGAGTCTCTTCTGACTTCCATTTTGTTGTTTTCGTTCTCCTTTGTCTTTGTAATGATGTTTCGCTTTCTTCATGGATGATATCCTTCACTGGTCTTTGATCATGGGTGTTCAATGCTTCAAACTTATTCTAAGGATGATTTTGAAATTCATATGGAATAGATTCAGTATCATATTTTGGTTCTCATTGCCTTATTTTTATTTTCTTTGGCATTAATTTGAGCTTGTACAGAAGTAATTGATGGTCTGTCTGACCCACAGTCTAATTTTTACCTTCTCCAATGATTTCTTCCATAGATGTAGTCGGTATGATTCCTATTCAGCTCATAAGGTGAGATCCATATGTAAAGTCACCATTTGTATCTTTTTAAAAGTTATTTTCAGTTAATTAATAAATCATTGATAATATAAAATTCAATCATTCTATTTCCAGCCTCAATTCTATTACCAAACCCATATTTTCCAACTACTATTTCTTCTTGGCAAGAAGCTGCCCTGCAATTCTGAAGGCATGCAGGTTGTGGCCACCAGCTGCTCTGTGGGAGAAAGATGGACAATCTCCTCCCATGTGATTAACTGCTTCTAAATAAAACTGCTGGAGGGTCAGCTACAGGTCGGTTCCAACTTGACAGTACACAACAACATTACTTCTTCACTATTTCCAACTTTTTCATTCCAGTCACCATTTAGCATTAACATATCTACATTGTATTGTTTAATCAATTTCAGACAGCAAAATTTGTTGAAATTTTAAATTTATTCCTCTTTGGCCCCAGATATAGAAACAAAGTATTATAATGGAGTGACAGAAAGCTGGAATTGGAGAATAAAAAGAGAAGCTCTCACTCTGAACTTCTCAAGCTGAGAGAACTGAAAACCAAATTTAAACCTCAAGTCACAATCTTGAAAGATGCTATGGCTAATATATTGAATGACCGAGAAAGCAACAAAAGAAGATGGAGGGAATACACAAAGTCACTGTTCCAAAAATAACTTACTGACCCTGAAAAATTTCAGAAAGTACCACATGAGTAGGAGCCAATATAGGAATGAAGAAGGAAGCTGAAAATGCTTTGAAGGCATTGGCAAAAAATAAGGCTCCAGTAATCAATGGGATACAAGTTGACTTATTGGAATTAACAGATGAATGTGCTCACAAGTCTATGTGAGAAAATTTGGAGGACAGCTGTTTGGCCAATCAATTGGAAGTTGTCCGTATTTGTTTTTATTTTCGAGAAAGGTGATCCAACAGAACGTGGAAAATATTGAAAAATATCATTACTATCACATGTCAGCAAAAGACTACTGAATATCATTCAAAATGGGCTAAAATAGAACATAGATAAGGAACTTCCAAAAGTTAAAGCAGGATATAGAAGAAGTCATGGCACCAGGAATATCAGATGGATTGTGGCTGAAAGTCTCATTCTGAGACTCCAAATAACAATACAAAACCAAATAAGAAAACCAATACAAAACAAAATCCACTGCCTTAACTGTGACTCTTCCTGAACCCTTCTTTGATGTTTGAGGCTACATGTCTTTATGAGAGGAGATATCTTGTCTCTCTCCTGTGGATTGACTGATATATTTGAACCACTAATCTATGGGTTAGCAGCCCAACACATAATCCATTATGCCAGTTAAGCTCCTTAAACAGCAATGGACTTTGCCTTAGATGGTTAATCAACAAGAAGCGTGGTTAAAATGAACAGTCTTGAAAAAAGAATCCATACTTTAAAGCACAAACAAGTATGGCAAGACTAAGGGTTATTTCATGATCTCAGACTGACTTATCGAATGCTGATGCCAGTTGTCTTCTTCTTTGAAGAAGAGCTCTTAAAACACTGGGCAAACCCATATCTTTCTACCTCATAGATTTGTTGATAAGCTACCTTAAGTATGACAGCCTGAAAGAATAATGAGATGAGAGGAGGCTTGGACCCAGAAAGTAGTAGATTAGGGCAGTTGTACTTTCCCCCAGGCAAAATGGCACTACTCTCTTCCCATTTGTCACACATAGGAAGTTTGAATCAGGGAATAACAGAAGACTTTATGCTTTATTAACTCTGCAAAGGCATTTGACTGTGTGGATCATAACAAGTTATGGCTAACATTGAGAAGAATAGGAATCCCAAAGCATTTAACTGAGCTCATGTAAAACCTATACCTACACCAGGAGGATTTTGGGCAAACAGAACAAGGAAACACTGTTATTGTTGTTGTTAAGTGTCGTTGGGTTGTAGGCAACTCATAGAGACCTTATGAATGAAAGTCCTGGACACCTGTATAACTTTGTCCTTTCTCCAGGTTCATAGGGTTTCCAGAGGCAAGCTATTATGGAAGTGGATGCCACTCCTGCTTCCAAGCTTGTTTTAATTGGGGAGCTCCACCAAACACTGTCCACTGTGTGTAACCATTCTTGCATTTGACTCATCAGTTCCACAGTGTTTGGCTTCACAGCAACCACGAGTTACCTCAGTATAGCAACTGGACATACCAGGGTTACACGACCTAGAAGAATGTCTCACCAAAAACAATTAAAGATAGGCCTGAGGGCCACGGAGTAGTCACCCACCTTTGGATTGGGAGCATGACTTTCTGTCCACTTAGGCCAACTGTGTTCTCTCTCTCTCTCTCTCTCTCACTCTCCTCTCCTCTCCCCCTCTCCTCCCCCCATTGGTGTTAAGTGCCATTGAGTCATAGGTGACTCATAGCGACCCTATGAACGGAAGTCCTGGATACCTGTATAACTTTCCTCCTTTCTCCAGGTTCATAGGGTTTCCAGAGGCAAGCTATTATGAAAGTGGGTACATGGTTTAAAATTAAGAAGGGAGTGAATCAGGTTGTATTCTCTCTCCATATTCAATCTGTTTGCTAAACAAATTATTCAAGAACCTGGACTCTATGAAGAGGAGTGTGGCATCAGGATTGGAGAGAGATTCATCAATAATCTGCATTATGCAGCTGATATAACCTTGCTTGCTGAAAGTGATGAGAACTTGAAGCACTTGTTGTAGAAGACCAAGGAATGCAGCCTTCTGTATGGATTGCATCTCAATGTCAAGAAAACAATGATTCGTATTGTGATAGATGTAGAAGAGATTGAAACTGTTAACAACTTCATCTTACCTGGATCCATAATTAACACCCTTGGTACCAGCAGTCATGAAATCAGAACACATATTGTATGTGGAAAGTCTGAAGTTAGGGACCTCTCCAAATTATTGAGGAGTAATGGTTTCAGTTTGAGGACTAAGGAGTGTCTAATTCAGACTATGGTCTTTTCAATCACTTGCTATGCATCTGAGAGCTGGATAATGAATTAGGATGAGAGAAGAAAAGTGGATACCTTTGAGCTGTTGTGCTGGAGAAGAGCACTGAACATCCCATGGACTGCCAAAAGAATGAACAAGTATGTCTTGGAAAGGGTGCAGCCAGAGTGCTTTTTGGAGGCAAAGATGGTGAGGCTTCACCTTATATACTTTGGGCATGTTAGGAGGACCTATTCCTTGGAGAGGGAAATTATACTCAGAAAGGAAGAGGGTCAGCAAAGGAAAGGAAGACCCTCAATTAGGTGGATTGACACAGTGACTGCTGCAGTGGACTCTAAAGTGTCAAGAAATGTGAGGATGGCACAGTCTAGAACAGGGCGCAGATCTGTTGTTCATAGGATTGCTACGTGTCATTCTTGACTCAACAACACCTAACAACAAAAATATAGGGTCCTATGAGTTGTAGTTGATTTTCTGTGTTGAACAGATAAGTTGAGAAGTTGGACTGAATGAATAACAAAACAATGAGCCATCAAGATCTAGAACTGGAGGAAGTTTCACCCACCACCAATCTGAAATATCAACATTATATACATTACTTGCTCAAAATGATCTTTGGTAGGCATTTACTGAAAAAAAAAACTCACAAAAAGAATTTAGTAAAAAGACATATACTATGAATTACACCTCAAAATGAAAACAAAAAAAAAAAACCCCAACATAACACAGTGATACTCACAACTGAACCAATAGGAAGTATCATGATAAATGAGAAAAACCGTGAAACTCTCAGGGATTTTATTTTACTTGAATCCACAGTTACCACTTAGTAAGCAGCAAACAAGAAGCCAAAGAATATATCACACTGGTCAAATCTATGTGATGGGCCTCTCTAAAGTGCTAAGGAACAAGTATGCCACTTTAAAGACTCCAACCCATAGGACCCTATACTATTTTCGTTAAGTGTCACACTTTTTCTTTCCAACTGTAGGAAAAAACCCTCATGTAACAAAGAAGAAAACAAAAACTCACTTACAGATCTCTGTAGGTGAAATGGTTAAGGAGGAGCTGAGAAGAAGACACACAAGGGGAGGAGAGGAGAGGAGAGGAGGAAGTGGAAGGGGATGGAGATGGCAAGAGGAGAAGTGGAGAGAAAGGGAACAGGGAACAGGAGGGAGGAGGGGGAGACTCTCAGCAAGATGGACTGACACACTGGCTGTAACAGTGGGCTCAAACATAGCAAAGGTAGTTTGCATTGTGAAATATTGGACAGTGTTTCACTCTGTTGTATGTAGAGTTGTTATGAGTCAGAACCAATTCATAACACATAATGGCATATAATAACAAAACAATATATATGTGTATCTCAAAACTTACTGAATTGTACACTTTAGATGTGTATAGTTTATAATATGCCAATTTTAAGTAGATAGTGTAGAATAAGGGGGGACAGAATAGTTGCCAACAGTGCTATCCTTTACCCATTTTCTAGCCCTTCAAGTTGTCTGAAGCCTTTGACTTTTCCTGTTTTTTACCCCAAAGAAATAATTTTTTTCCACCTGAGGAGAAAAAAAAAATCCAGCCTCTAGTCCAGTGTGACTCTGTGAGCTGATGAATTTGAAGCAATGCAATTTGTGTTTTTATCAACTAAGCCACTGGCATTCCTTGAATATGGATTTCTGCACCCCATATTGACTGTTTTTCTCTTCACTCCTTGAACATCTATTTGATACTGTAGGTGATGCTCCTAGAAGTATCAGGCTTCTCTTTTTAACTTTAGTGTCTGAACAAGCAAGATGTATGAAAACACTATGAAATAATTAAAAACATTTATGCTCAGGGCTTAATGGAAAAAGAACATATATTTGTTGTTGTTGTTGTTGTTATGTGCCGTCGAGTCGTTTGCAACTCATAGCGACCCTATGTACAACAGCCCTAAACCCTGCTCTATCCTGTGCCAATCTCACTGCCTCCGACACACCCATCCCGATTACCCCAGTCACTGAATCAATCCACCTCACAGAGGGTCTTCCCCTCCTGCACTGTCCCTCCACTCTGCCCAGCATGATGTCCCTCTCCAAAGACCTGTCCCTCCTTACAACATGTCCAAAATATGTCAGGCGAAGCCCCAGAATCCTTGCCTCCAAGGAGCAGCCTGGTATTTAGGTTTATGAAAAGCCGGAATTTGGCCTAGTCTTGAAGACCAACAGATAAAATGCTCCTAATTGATGTCCTTACATACTGAACAGCATTTGGTTGGCAAGATAAGGAGGACTTTGGGATCAGAACACACTAGCTAGCCAGAACAGATAGATAGTTCATGTCTGGAAATATGTTTACACTGATGAGTTCTCTCTCCAAAGTATTGTACACACACACACACACTCCAGACGTGAAGAAATAAGAGAGAGTTAGGAAGAGAGCAATGTTTCTTCCTTCTAAGAATATTTATTCTTGTTAAATACCGTTGAGTCAGAACTTGCCCATAACTGACCCTCTAGCAGGTTTACAGAGGCAGTTAATCTCACAGGAGAAGATTGTTCATCCTTCTCTTGCAGAGCATCTGGTGGATTTCAACAACTTGCTAACTGACTTGCTAACCTGCTCTGAAACTTCAACTTTTCTTGCCTGAGTTGTCAGCTTGGCTGGCAATGATTGCAATGGTTTCTTACCAGTAGGCCACCATAGCTCCTTTCAAGATATTTAGCAGTCTGTGAAACAGATTCTAACTAGTTATATATTGTTTCATCTAGCAGAAGCAAAAATAATCATAGTTTAATCATAATCATAAAACTTATAGTCATTTGCTTTTTTGCAAGCTCTTCTCAGCACTTCTGAAGATCAAATGACTTGGAAATTACCAAGTAGGTTAAGTTGGCCTTGATTCATTTCTGCCTTGTCTTTAAAAAGGAACAGATACCATACTTAGTCCTTCATGTTCTCCTTTTATGTACGGTTTGGCAGATTCTAATTTGAAGGGGGAAAAGAGTGTGTTTTTTACCTTTCATTGTGCTTTTCCCTTGGTAAGTAGTATAACTATTGCCAAGTTTGATGTTCCTGCCTCCAAATATAAGAACAATTGACTGTTGCCAACTTCAAGAGACACTTGCGCTGAGATGTGAGCATCACAGAGACCACCTTGCCAACGAGAGAAGTCATATACAGAGGAAGCAAATGTATTTTGATACATAAATTGTTTTCAGTAATCTCAAGACAAATAATTGTCTTAAGACTTCTTTAAAATGCTAAAGAGCAAGGATGTTGATTTGAAGACTAAAATTTATCTGCTCCAAGCCAGGGTACGTTGAAACTATTTCATATGCTTGTGAAAAGGGGAGAGTACATAAAGAAAAACAAAGAAGAATTGACGTCTTTGAGTTGGCAACAGGCATTGAATATCCCACAGACTGCCAAATAGTCAAATCTCTTTTGGACGGAGTGTAGCCAGAGTGTTCTTTAGAAGTGGAAATTGTGAGACTTTACCTCATATATTTTGGCCATGTTGTCAGGAGTAGTCAGTCTTTGGAAGGAAACGTTAAGCTTGGGAAGTCTTTAGAATATATCTACTGACACAGTCACTGCACCAATGGACTCAAGGGTAGCAGGGTTTGTGAGGCTGGCACAAGGTTGAACAGTTTCATTCCATTGCACATAGGATCGCTGTAAGTCAGAGTAAATTAGACAATACCTAACAACAAAAGCAATATTATTTTTTTTTAGAAGTAAATCTTCTCTTTAGAAGTCTATCTTTTCTTCCAAGAAGCCTGTAGGTGGACTTAAATTTTTAACCTTTGGATTAGTAGCTAAATGCTAGCCCTTTCTATCATTCTGAGACTCCAAATAACAATACAAAACCAAATAAGAAAACCAATACAAAACAAAATCCACTGCCTTAACTGTGACTCTTCCTGAACCCTTCTTTGATGTTTGAGGCTACATGTCTTTATGAGAGGAGATATCTTGTCTCTCTCCTGTGGATTGACTGATATATTTGAACCACTAATCTATGGGTTAGCAGCCCAACACATAATCCATTATGCCAGTTAAGCTCCTTAAACAGCAATGGACTTTGCCTTAGATGGTTAATCAACAAGAAGCGTGGTTAAAATGAACAGTCTTGAAAAAAGAATCCATACTTTAAAGCACAAACAAGTATGGCAAGACTAAGGGTTATTTCATGATCTCAGACTGACTTATCGAATGCTGATGCCAGTTGTCTTCTTCTTTGAAGAAGAGCTCTTAAAACACTGGGCAAACCCATATCTTTCTACCTCATAGATTTGTTGATAAGCTACCTTAAGTATGACAGCCTGAAAGAATAATGAGATGAGAGGAGGCTTGGACCCAGAAAGTAGTAGATTAGGGCAGTTGTACTTTCCCCCAGGCAAAATGGCACTACTCTCTTCCCATTTGTCACACATAGGAAGTTTGAATCAGGGAAAATTGCAAACAATGCCAACTATTTGTAATAGCTGCTGTGAACTATGAAACTAGCTTGGTTTATTCATCATAGAAAAGTCTTCAATCCAGAATACAGGACTTGTATTGTTTCTTAGATTTAACAATTGTTGTTGTTTTGTTATGTGCCCTTGTGTTGACTACAACTCATAGTGACCCTATGAACAATGGCTCTGAACTGTGCCCTACCTTTAGCCAACCTCGCTGCCTCTGAGTCACCAACCCCATTGCGACAGTCACTGTGTCAATCTATCTCCTCCAGGATGTTCCTCTCCTGTATTGTTCCTCCACCCTTCCAAGAATGATATTCTTTTCAAATG
Organism: Elephantulus edwardii; assembly: GCF_000299155.1. NCBI lineage: Eukaryota > Metazoa > Chordata > Mammalia > Macroscelidea > Macroscelididae > Elephantulus > Elephantulus edwardii. The sequence continues at coordinate 1,985,435 of NW_006399788.1, read as the reverse complement.
ACTGATCCCTACTGGCAACATTCCCAAAATATTTGAAATGAAGTTTCAAAATTCTTGCCTCCAAGGAGCTACCTGGTTTCACCCTCTCCAAAACAGACCTGTTGATTCTCTTGACGGTCAATGATATGTTCGGTACTCGTCTCTAGCACTACAACTCAGAGGCATCAGTTCTTTTTTTTATGCTTAGTCATTGTCCAACTCTCTGATGTAAGTAATTGTGAAGACCATGGCCTGGATCAGGCTCATGTTAGTCTCTACACTGGCATCATTGCGATTTCCCACTTTGGAGCAATCCTTGACAGCAGATTCCCCCCCCCCCCCCACCCCCGTGCTTCAAATCTTTTGATTTCCTGACTGATGCTGTCAAGAGTTTTGATTGTGGATCTGAGCAGGATGAAATTGTTGACAATTTCAATTTCTTCTCCATTATGGTGCCAATTAGCTCAGTGGTGTGAATCTTTGTTTACTTGATGATGATCTGTAATGCAAATTGAAGACTGTAGTCTTTGATATTCTGCAGCGAATACTTTAGGTCCTCCTCACTTTTAGCAAGCAAGGTTGTGTCATCTGCATAATGCAGGTTGTTAATTAGTCTTTCTCCAATCCAGATGCCACATTCTTCTTCATATAGTTCAGCCTCCTGAATGATTTATTCAGCATATAGATTGAAAAGTTACATCCTTGACAAATTCCTTTCTTGATTTTGAACCATGAAGTGTTCCCTTGTTCTGTTCAAACAAGTTTCTTGGTCTAGGTCTAGGTTTCACATTAGCAAAAATCAGGGACTCTAGTATTTCCATGTTCTCAATATTGTTTTATTAAGTGTTGTTGAGTCATAGACAACTCATAGTGACCCTATGAAGGAAAGACTTGAACACTTGTATAACTTCCGTCATTTCTTCCTGTTTGTAGAGTTTCCAGAGGCAAGCCATTTCAGAAGTGGATGCCACTCCTGCTTCTACGTTTGTTTTAATCTGGAATTTCACCAAACACTGTCCACCATAGATAACCATTAACACATTTGATGCATCAGTGTCACAGGGTTTAGCATCATAGCAACCACAAGTTACTTCTGTACAGCAAATGCAAAGACTTCCAAACTGGATTCCAGCCCCATACTGCTGACCAAATGCATTTTTTAATAGGAGGCCAAATCACATCATCTCATAACCAGTAGTGAATCAATATTCTACCCTAATCCTCACCAGACCCAGCAAACAAGCCTTTGTAGAATCCAGCTGCTGCAGTTGACCTCCAAACTGGATTCCAGCCCTATACTGCTGACCAAATGGATTTTTAAATATGAGGTTGACTCCATCATCTCACACCCTACCCTAATCCTCACTAGAACCAGCAAACAAGCTTCTGTAGAATATGGTTCCTGCAGATGACTTTCAAACTGGATTCCAACTTCAATATTAGCTGTGATCCACATAGCCAAATGCCTTTTAATAGTCAATAAAACACAAATAGGTATCCTTCTGATATTCTCTGTGTTCAGCTAAGATCCATCTTAGCTATCACATTGGATATCTCTTGTACCACACCCTCTTCTAAACCCATTTTGAATTTCTGACAATTCTCTGTAGATATACTATTCCAGTTGCTTTTGGATAAGTTTCAGGAAAATTTTGCTTGCATGTAATATTATATCTTATGTGTTGTTGTTCTTGTTCTGTGGCATTGAGTCACCTGCAACACATAACAACCCTATGTACAATAGCTCTGAATCCTGCTCTGTCCTGAGCCAGTCTCACTGATTCCTCTATGAGAACAACAAGAAAGGGAAAAATTATCTCAAGACATAGGGGATAAAACTAATACAGTACTAGAAATACCAGAAAAATCATGGAAATACGATCCAAAATATCAAAATTGAAATGGCAGGAATTCACAATATGATGGAGGCAAAAGAAAGAAGAATACAAGGGAAGGAACAGAGAATCAGTGAGTTAGAAGATAAAACAGTGAGAAGACAGTCAGATAATGAAGAAAAAACAATAAAATCATGTAGGGTAACATCAAACAAACCAACATAAACATGACTGCAATTACCAGAACAGGTAAACAACAACAAAAGCAACCATGGAAATAATTGTGGAGCAGATACTGTAATAAAACTTTCCAAGTATCATGAAAAATAAGGAAATGTACATATTAGAAGCTCACGAAACAGGAAATAGTCTAGAATTCATCCCCTCAAAACATCAAGACATATTGTCAAACGTTCCTAAACCAAGGTTGTTGTTGTTGTTGTTATGATGTGCTGTCGAGTAGTTTGAGACTCATAGCGACCCTATGTACAACAGCCCTAAACTGTGCTCTGTCCTGTGCCAATCACATTGTCTCTGACACACCCATCCCAATTACCTCAGTCACTGAATCAATCC
>NW_006399788.1:1977075-1982206 GCF_000299155.1 Elephantulus edwardii | reverse complement strand
TTGCTCTGTTCTGATGATTGCCTGCTGGTCTAAGTATAGGTTTCTCATTGGCACGATCAAGTGTTCTGGGATTTCCATTCTTCTCAGAGTCAGCCACAGTTTATGATCCACACAGTAAAATGCCTTTGCATAGTCAATGAAACACAGATATACAAGGGTAGAATATGACAAGAAATCAAGGAAAACAAGGAGTCATCTACAAGGCAGAACCAATTAGATTAAATTCTGACTTCTCAGGAAAAACCATGCAAAAAAGAAAACAGTCTATACAGAAAACTAAAGGAACTTAACTGTCAGCCAAAGATTCTGTTTTCAGCAAAGCAGTTCATCAAATGTGAAGGAGAAATTAGATCTTTTGCAGAAAATCAGGAACTTAAGGAATTTTTGAAAACAAAAAAATAACTTTATAAACAATATTGAGGGAAAAAGTCCTTCACACAGAGACAGCAGAGGAAAGTGGATGGACCAAAGAAACTAGGAACAAGAAAAGGAACACTGCAAAATGGTAATGACAAAACCTAGCCTACAATAATCACACTCATGTGAATGGCTTACATGAACTAATTAAAAGAAAATGACAGAAGATGGATAATAAAACAAAGCCCATCATTATGTTGCCCACAAGAGGCTCATTTAAAATATGAGATGAGATATAGACTGAAAACCAAAGAGTGTGGAAAAAATATACCAAGAAAATGGCATCCATAAGAAGGCTGGAATAACAAAATTAATCTCCATTAAAATAGACTTAGTAAGAGAGAAGGAAGAACACTATATAATGATTCAAGGCACTATAGATTGAGAGGACATATTCTTAGTTAATATCTGTGCACCTTAGACCTGCAAAATACATAAAACAACAATTAACAGACTTGAAGAAAGAGAGAACACCACAATAGTAATAGGAGACTTCAACATGCCACTCTCACCAAAAGACAGGTCAATTAAAAATAAACTCAACAAAAATGAGGAAGAATGGAACAATACAATCAGCCAAGTCATCCACATAGACCTATGCAGGATGCTTTACCCGGGGAAAAAAACCCCCACAAACCCTCAACTTACATTCTTTATAACAGCACATGGTTTTCACTTAGTTATGTGCACTTGAGAAATGTACACATTTAATTACATGCTATGCATCAGAGAGGTAGACAATGACTAAAGATGATAGAAGAATTGTTGCCTTTGAGTTGTGGTGCTGGAGGAGAGTATTAAGCATACCATGGACCACCAAGAGAACAAACAAGTCTGTCCTGGAGAGCATGAAACCAAATTGTTTTTTGGAGGCAAGGATTTTGAAGCTCTATCTAACATACTTTGGGCATGCTGTCAGGAGAGGCCACTGCACTGAGGACATCATGCTTAGAAAGGTGGAGGGACAGTGCAAGATAGGAAGACCCTGGATGAGATAAATTGACACAGTAACTGGAATAATGGGGCTAGGTGACTCAGAGAGTTTGATTGGCTCAGGATATGATAGGCTTCAGAGCTATTTTGCACAGGGTCGCTGTGAGTTCCAAGTGATTCAACAGCACATAACAATTGCACATGATACATTCTCCAGAATTAACCACATATTAACACACACAGCATGCCTTAACAAATTTAGAAAAAAAAAACCCAACAAACACTGAAATAGTACAAAATCTCTTCTCAGACCACAATGACATAAAGATAGAAATTAACAACAAAAGTATAAAGGAAGAAAGAACGCCTATGTGGAAGCTAAATGACACTTTGAGCATGATGGGGTTATAAAAGAAATGAAAACGGAAATAAAAAGCTACTTAAAATAAATGAAAATGCAACATATCAAAACTTCTGTGATAGAGCTAAGGCAGTGCTCAGAGATCAGTGTGCAGCAAGAAGTAAAGACATTTAAAAAAAAAAGATCAAAGGAGCAAAATAAACTACTTAACACCTCCAGCAAATGAACAAAAAACAGCAAGCTAACCCCACAGACTCTAGAAGAAAGGAAATTAGAAGGATAATTTCTGAAATCAGTGGGATAGAAAAGAGGAAAATTATTGAATTCGTAAACAAAGCCAAGTAGCTGATACTTCAAAATGGGTAACAAAATAGACAAACTATTGGCAATCTTAACAAAAGAAAAGAGAGAAATAACACCAGTAAGTAATAAAAGAGGTGACATCAACAACAGAACCAGTAAAAATCACATTGATAGTACTGGAATATTATGAAAAGCTAAACTCCAATGAAACTGAAAACATAGAGGAAATAAGTTCCTAGAAACCCACAAGTTACCCAAATCAACACAGACAAATATATAACCTTTAAAAAGACCCATCACAAAAGAGGAAATTAAATAAGTCATAAAAATTCTCTCCACCCCCTCCAAAAGTCCTGGCCCAGATAATTTTGTGCATAGATCCTACAAAACCTTAAATTTAAATTATTTCCAAAAACAGATAGAGAAGCAGCACTCATAGAGTTATTCCATGAAGCAAGCATAAGCATCAGACCCAAAGACATAAACAAAATCCAAAAGTATAGACCAATATTTTTCTTGAACATAGATTAAAAAATCCTTAAATCTTGGCCAATAGAATCCAATTGTTGTTATGTGCTGTTGAGTCGCCTGCCACCCATAGTAACCCTATGTACCGCAGCTCTGAACCCTACTCCGTCCTGAGCCAATCTCACTGATTATAGCACACCAACTCCCATTGCCCTCGTCACTGTATCAATCATCTTATCTGGGTCTTCCTCTCCTGCACTGTCCCTCCACCTTCCCAGGCATGATATCCTTCTCCAAGGACTGGACTCTCCTAGACTCCCTCCTTACCCTTGGTCTACAACAGAATGGTGGAGTGACAGAGAAGGAAAGGAAGACCATCTATGAGATGGATTGATTCAGTGACTGGGATAATGAGAGTAGTATAGAGCAGGTTTCAGGGCTATTTTAATAGAGTCGGTAGGAGTCACAAATGACTCAATGGCTTATGACAACAACACTGGATTGAAGCTTAACATCAAAAAAGACAAAGATTCTCACCACTGGGCCAATTGGCAGCACCATGATAGATGGAGAAGAGATGGAGGTTATCAACCATTACAACTTGCTTGGCTCCGTAACAAAGTCTCTTAACACCAGCAAATACAATACAAAAATCAATTAAAAAATCCTAAAGTTTGCTTTAGTGCCTACCCCTGTAAACATTTAAGGTTTTCTTTAGTGCTTCAGGGTGAATTCCAGCTTGTATCTAGGCCTCCCTCATGTCCTGATACAGTATTTGGTTTATTATAAATATTTAGTATGAAATTTGGCTTCCCACACCCTTCTAAGCATGATGTCCCTCTCCAAAGACTGTTCCTTCCTTACAACATGCCCAAAGTATGTTAGAAGAAGTCTCGGAATCCTTGCCTCCAAGGAGAAGCCCGATTTTACCCTCTCTAGGGTGAAACTGTTCTTCTGGCAGTCCATATTCAATTCTCTTCTCCAGCACCACAGCTCAAAGACTTAAATTCTCTTTTTATAATCCCTAGTCACTGTCCAGCTCTCTGATGCATAGCAAGCAATTGCGAAGACTATGGCCTGGATCAGGTGCACCTTAGTTTCCAGACTGATGTTATTGCTCTTCAATACTCCAGAGAGGTCCTTGAGAGCCGAATTTCCTAATGCAGTTTATTTTTTGATTTCCCAGATGCTGATATCAAGAATGTTGATTGTGGAGCCAAGCAAATTAAAGCTGCTAACAATCTCAGTTTCCTCACCATCCATTATAATGCTGCCAATTGGCCCAGTGTTGAGAATCTTTGTTTTCTTGATTTTGGTCTTCAATCCATTTTGGAGGCTACAGTCCTTGACGTTCTGCAGCAAACACTTCAGGTCCTCCTCAGTTCCAGCAAGCAGAGTTGTGTATCCACATAGTAAAGGTTGTTGATGAGTCTTCCTTCAATCCTGATGCCACATTCCTCTTCATACATCCCAGCGTCCCAGATGATCTGTTCTGCATATAGATTGAAAAGGTATGGAGACAGGATACATCACTGGAATACACCCTTCCTGATCTTGAACCGTGCAGTGTCTCCTTGCTCTCTTCTGACCACTGCCTTCTGGTTTAAGTATTGGTTTCGCATAAACACTATCAAAAGTTTTGGGATTCCTATTCTTCTCAGAGTCAACCAGAGTTTATTGTGATCTACATAGTCAAACACCTTTACATAGTCAATGAAGCACAGATAGACATTTCTCTGGTACTCTCTGCTTTCAGCCAAGATTCATCTAACATTAGTTATAATATCCCCAGTATGATGGCCTCTTCTAAACCCAGACTGTACATCTGGCAGTTCTCTGTTGATGTACTTACTCCAATCATTTTTTTTATAATTTTCAGTAGAAACTTACTTGTCTATTAATGATAATGTTCAATAATTTCCACTTGCTGCTGAGTCACCTTTCCTTGGAGTGGGAACAAATACCTATCTCTTCCAAAGATAATTCATCATGACAAAGAGGGATTCATAACAGGAAAGCAGGGATGGTTCAATATAAGAAAAACAATTAATTGTATAAAAATATAATGTATATATATCATTGTATAAAACAAAGTACATGTACAAAACATAATATATATCATTGATTATATGAAAAGCAATAAAAAATTTAAAAAACAAAGAGGTCAGTGTGGCTAGAGGGAAGAGAGGTACAAGAGGCTCCAAATATCAATGTTTTTTGTTGTTAGTAGGTGATATTCAGTTGACTATGACTTATAATGACCCTAGGAACAATAGATCAGAACCTTGCCTTATACTGCAACATCATTATGATCTCTAACTTGCTCAAGATTGTTACAGGACCTGTGTTTATTCATCTTGTTGAAAGTCATCCTCACTTTCACTGACTGTCTACCTTCCTCAGCATGATATCTTTTTCTAAGAATTCCTGACTAAATGCCTAAAATATGTGGCATAAAGTTACAGCCTCCTTTCCTGTAAGGAGTATCCCAGTGCACTTCTTCAACAGTTTTATTTGTTTTGATAGTCCACTAGATATGCAATATTCTTCGCCAAAACCACAATTTAAAAACCTTAATTTTTCTTTCTTATCCATTGTCCAACTTTCACATGTATACAAAGCAATTGAAAATATCATGACTTGCATCAG
>NW_006399788.1:1968281-1976626 GCF_000299155.1 Elephantulus edwardii | reverse complement strand
CTCTTCATTTTCTGTAAGCAAAGATGCATAATCTACCTAATACAGGTTATAGATGATGAGTCTTTCTCCGTCCTGATGTCATATTCTTGATATACTCCAGCTTTTTGAATGATTTACTCAGCATCTAGATTCAATAGGTATGGAGAAAGGATAAAACTTTGACACACACTTTTTCAGATTCTAAATTATGCACTGTGTTCTTGCACTGGGCACCTATTTCTTGGTCAATGAATAGGTTTTAGATGAGTACAATTAAGTGTTCTAGAATTCCCTTTTTTCCATTTATCATAATATTGTTTATTGGTCAAGTAGTATGAATTTTTACTTTCTTTATTTTCATGTATAAACTATCCTGAAAGCCATAGTTTGTTCTTCCTTAGTAAGTGCTTCAGTTGATATTCCCTACCTAAAAACCAGACATTACAAACCCTGTGGACCAGGTGTGACTGCAAAGTCATCATGACAACTAGTTAGGTTGTTGAAATATGCCATAAGAATCTAATTTCCCAGTAATTATCCTGGTCTCAGACATCAAAGGATAATTTATATAGTCAAGCATCAAGTTATTGAGGGAGCTCTGGTGGCCTAGTGGTAAGAACTTGTGCTGCGATCCTAAAGGCAATTTGTTCAAATCCACCAGATGCTCCACAGAAGAAGGATGGGCTGGTCTTAGACCTAGAGGAACAATTTATATGGCCAATCCTCAAGTTACTAGTTAAGCATAAATTGTTTATCCCATTCTGGGACTCTAAACAACTTCTCCTCAAATGTTTTATTATTTAATGGTTCATCACTTAGGATTCTGCTAAACATTTTACTATAAAGGGTGACTGTTTTACCCAGGATATTGTATTTTGATGAAATGATAATGAGATAAAAAAGGGGTGAATTTTTATTTTTTATTTTTAAGTACTTTATATGAATAACATAATAAATTTTTAAAAATTAAATAATATTAAAAAATAAACCTATGAATTACCCTTAATTTGCATAGACTGGGTGTTTAAATCATCTGCCATGGGGAATGACTTTTGTTAGTTTATTCTGTAATGTTCCAGAGGGTTTCATTATTATGATTTTGTTCATAATGTATATAAATGTAAGCAGAATACTCCTTTGAGGCAAGGATGGTGCTACTTCATATCTCACGTACTTTGAGCCTGTTATTAGGAAGGATCAGATCCTGGAGAAGGATATTATGTTTGATAAAGTAGAGGATTACAAAAAAAAAAAAAGAGGATAACCTTTATGTAGATGAGTAATGGACTGGCATAGTAATTAGAAAGATGGGCTCAATCTCAGCAGAAATTACTAGGATGGCATAGGGCCAAGCAGTGTTTTCTTTGGTTGTACATAGGGTTTCTGAGTCAGAAGTGACTCTACAGTGCCTAAAAACAACAGGCATTTCACAAGAAAAGTGATGACTCAGTCCACTCCAATGTTGAGATGATCCTGACTCATAGAAACACTGTGAAATAGAGTCGAAAACTCCACAAAGTTTCTAAAACTATCAAACTTTATGAAAGCAGATGGCTGTATTCTCTCACAGAGAGGCTGGTGGTGTGGAGCTCCTTATCATTTAGGAAGACTCACTAGTCTATGCCCAGAAATTTGGAAGATAGATATTTACCTGGCTGACTGGTTACAAGATATCCATATTTGTTCCCATTTTTTAAAAAAGATGGAACATAACGTGGAAATTATCAAACAGTATCATTAATATCATGTTTTGATGAAGATTATTATAAATGGCTGGAGCAGTATATTGACAGAAAACTATCAGAAATTCAAGCTGAGTTCAGAAGAGGCTCTGGAATGAGAAGGATCATTGCTGACATCAGATGGAACTTGACTGAAAGCAGAAAGTACCAGAATGACATTTCTTTATGTATTATTGACTGTACAAAGATCTTTGACTGTATAGATCATAATAAGTTATGGATAACAATTGAGAAGAATGGAAACCCCTGAACAATTAATCATGCTCATGTAGAACATTTACATAAATCAAGACGAAGTTGTCTGAACTGAGTAAAGGAACACTGTATGGTTTAAAATCAGAAAAAGTGTATGTCAGCATTGCATCCTTTTTCCATACCTATTAAATCTGGATGCTGGGCAAATAATTTAAGAAATTAGACTATATGATGATGGTGTTAGCATTGGAGGAATACTCACCAACAATCTGCATTATGCAGATGACACAACTTTGCTTGCTCGAAAGTGAAGAGGACTTGAAGTACTTATTGTTGCTGTTGTTGATGTATATTTGAGCACGACTCATAGCGATTCTATGAACAAAAGACCTAATGCCTTTCCACAACTATTGTCATTTCTCCAAGTACATAGAGTTTCCATAGGCAGGTGGTTTAGGAAGTGGATGCCACTCTTGTTTCCAAACCGGTTTGAAGACTGGGAGCTCCACCAAACACTGTCCACATTGGGAAACTATTCTGGTAGTTGATACCTTACTGGCACAAGGTTCAGCATCACAGCAAACCCAGATTACTTCATACATCACATTGACAAAGAGTGATGTACAAAGTGGAAGAATGTTCTTTCAGATAACAACATTAGTCTCATTTAGCAGTGTTTAAGTGTTGTCAAGTCGCATAAGACCCTTGCACAAAAGACCTGAACTTTGTTCTATAACTGACATCATTTCTGTATGTTTAGAGAATTTCCAGAGGTATCTAGTTAGGAAGTGGATGTCACTCCTGCTTTCCAAGCAGTATCAATCTGGAAGATTCTCCAGACATTGTATATGATGGGTAACCATTGTGGTATTTGACACAACTATGGCACACTGTTCAGTACCACAGCAACTCCAAGTTATTCAGTACAGGAAATAGACAAATGATTGTTGTATCACCTAAAGAATATTCATTCTAGAAAGACCTTTAAGCAGGCCTCCACCCTTGGTCAAAAGTTCAACTGACATTTGCTTTAGGGGGGGAAAGAACAATAACATACATTAAATACAACCCCAAAAACTTCCCTTATGTGACTGCCATCTGATGCTAGAAGCCAACTCAGATTACATCTCAATATCAAGAAAACAAAAGTCCCTGCCACTGGACCAATAGGTGGTATCATAGTAGATGAAGAAAAGATTGAAACTGTTAAGGATTTAATTTTATTTGGATCCACAACAAACTCCCATGATAACAGCAGTCAAGCACTCAAAAGGCATGTTACACTGGAGGAATCTGTTGTGAAAGACAGGTTAAAGCTCTAAAGAGAAATTTTATTATTTTAAACACTAAGCCATCATATTTCCCAATTGATATTTGTCAAATGATCCAAGCCATGATATTTTCAATTGCTTTCTATGCATCTAATAGTTGGATAATGATTAAGAATTATAGAAGATGACTTGATGCCTTTGGATTGTGGTGTTGGAAAAAAGTTCTGAATATTTTATGAACTGCCAAAAGAACAAACAAGTCTGTCTTGGAGCAAGTGCACTCAGAGTGTTTCTTAGAGGCAAGGATGGTAAAGTTCATCTCACAGACTTCGAGTATGTTATCAGTAAGGATCAATCCTTGGTAAAGAACATCATACTGGGAAAAGTTGGTGAAAGTTCGGAAGCCCATCCATGAGATAGGTTCACAAAGTGACTACAGCGGTGACTTGAGCATGATAAAGATTGTAAGGACAGGGCAAGGGTCAGATTTTTTGTTCATTTGGTCCCTTTGAGTCATGGTTGATTTGAGGACACCTAACAACAACAAAATGTACAAATATAAAGTTTATGGCTCAAATGTTTACATACATAAATGCATGTGTTTCCATAGACCTGGCACACCAAATAACACTTTTCCCAGCACTCTTGAAGTAATTACTGGGCTCTTCTCAGTTAATATTGCAACAAATAATCACAGTTTCAACTTCTGTCATTAGATGGGACTGAGTCAATTTTTTGCTCATAGGAACGTCTTTGAATAAAGCTTCTCCTCAGGGATTTCTAGATTGTTATCTTTATGGGAACAGGTTGCCAGTTCTTTCTTTGGGTTTGAATTTCCAGCTTTTCATTTAGCATCCAAGGCACCTTTGTGCTGTCTAAGGTTTGTTCTGCTTGTTTTTGAAACTGATATATGTGGTATTAAAGAATATGTAATCTTGGATTTTTACTTCATTCAACATTATCTTTAAGTTTTATCCATGCTGTTGTGTAGAACACTAATGCTTTTCATTGATAAGTAATATTTTACTGGTTGGATGAATGACAGTTACAGGTCTTTGGCTGTGTTCAGTTTTACGCTTCTAATAAAACTGCTTCCGTATTCCTGCATTTATTTTTGGTTGTTGTTATATACTGTCAAGTCTGAGCTAACTCACAGCTGACCCTCCAGCTGGTTTTCAGAGGCAGTAAAATGCACAGGAAGAGACTGCCTATCATTCTCCCATAGAGCAGCTGGTGGATTTGAATCATATGCCTTTCAGTCGGCAGTGCAATTCCTTAAGACTAAGTCACCAGAACTTTGCTTTTGGTTGTTGTTGTTGTTATGTGCTGTTGAATTGCCTGCCACTCATAGCGACCCTATGCACAACAGTCCTAAAACCTACTCTATCCTGTGCCAATCTTACTGTCTCTGACACATCTACCCCAGTCACTGCTTTTGGTAGATACACATATTCATCTAGTACGCATATACATGGATTGGAATTTCTAAATTATAAGCATACTTAGCTTTAGGGAGTTCTGGTGACTGAATGAGTAAAGAGCTGAGCTGCTAACCCAAAGGCAGGCAGTTCTAATCCACCAGAAGTTCTGTGTGAGAAAGATGGGCAATCTTTTCCTACATAATTTTCAGCCTCTGAAGAAAGGGTCAGCAATGAGTCGGCTCCACCTTGACATCAATGAGAGAGACCTGGCTTTAGAAACTATCAAGTAAAGTTTTATCCAAGCCGTTTTTGCATAAATCACCCTTTGATGGCTCACAAAATCCTAATAGCCTCCTCTGCTAAAAACTGAGAAGCCAAGTTTCTCTCCGGACTGGTCACAGAGAAAACTTCCATGGTTTTATTAAGGGCTCCAATATGTATTTTCTGTGGGTCAAAAAATCCTGTATCTGAATTGTATCAAATTCTACACAGCTCAAGTCCCCATATTCTAGCTGTAAGATCTAGACTATTTTACTACCTTTAATATCCAGGACTCTGTGTCTAGTAACTCTGAGATCCAGTAAAAAGAGAAAAGTGACTAAGTGATTTTCATTGGAGCCAGGCACATCTCACAGGCCAGGGCTGGTAACCAGTACAAAGTGGAGAGGGAGGCAACATGGTGGCTACTTCGTAGATCTATTAGGGTTCATTCTTGCAATCTAAAATGTCCTAAATGCAGTTAATAAAAGAAATGCTTTAGATAAAATGCATGTGATAGATCACAGAATAGAGGTTGTGAAAAGCTTGGATTTACCTTTTCCAAACATAGCTTGTTTAAGCCAGAGTAGGAGAGACAGAATGACAGGTTCCATAAGGGGGGCGGGCGCATGTGAGAGTTCTGTCTCCAGGTGTTTGATTTACACATATTTGGATCTGAGATGTCAGTGAGTTTTGGACATCCATACTCCTTTGTGATTTGCAAGAAATTGCAAGACTATTGGAATAAATTTCCAGTGTTGCAATATTAGTTACTTCATAATCCCACCTCCTGGGGATACACTCAGTGTTAGGTACCATGCCCAAAGCAGGGTTGAATACCTTGGAGAGATGATTTATTTCATGCCATATTTATTTTTCAGAAAAAAAAATCCTTATAATTTCTATCTCTGGGATGCATAGGGAATACTTCCAGTGATCTATAGTGTGACTAATTCACCAATATCAGGACTTGATCTGGAAATCAAGGGGGTTTTTTGTAACCATTTACAATACATGGTACAATTTTCCAGTGATTGTAAAATGGCACAGCACACAGAATTAGAAACTATTAAAATGTGTCTGAGTGTCCAGGCGGGGGAAAGGAGAGGAGAAACAGGGCAGCAAAAGGAGAAGGGAGAGAATCACTACGATAGCAGAGGATAGTGGGCAGATAGTGGAGGTAATGAAGAAAAATGAAAGACAGAAATGAGGACTTGAAAAGAAGGGGTTGAAATAGACATAGATAAATAGGAATTAATTATGTAAAATACAATGTATCTGAATGACTGTATGAAACACAATATAAATGAAAGATTGTATTATATACAATGGACATGAATGAAACACAATGCAAACAAATCATTGTATGCAAATAAATATTCTTTTTCTTCCTCCTCTTTTATGTTTCTCTAAACCTACCAAGTCTTAAGTAAGGACAAGTAGTCCCAATTAGCTTTGAGCTTATTACATTAATTGATGAATGCTCTTTCTCCATTTTGACTATTAAAAATTGACCCAGTTTCTTCAAATGTGAGACTTTCTAGTTACAGCTCCAGAAGTACTATCTTTAACTCTGTTTCTCCCATCCAGAAGATATCAAATTCCAGCCTAATCAACCTTAACCCCCAAATAGAAGCTCTCTACCCCTCCATTCACTCAGCTTAGATTCTGAGGACGAAGATCATTTCTTGTTGTATACCTTAATATTGCTTCATGTTATTCCTCTATTTTCTTGAATGTGACTATAAAAATATAGTTAAGAAAGGAGAAGATTACTGCCTTTCTCTGTAATTGTTTCAAGTCTCTGTGTCTTGGCATTATAGCTAGGAGACAACTTCTGTATCTTATACTGTGCTCCATGAGAAAGGGGAATTGAGGATGAAGATGGGATGGAGGTTAGTAATCGTTTGACTTTAAAGTGTGTTCATGTTGGATTATCTGGATGAGTTCAATGTAATAACTATAGTTCTTAAATAGAGAAGATAAAAGCCAAAAGATGAGGTACAGAGACATGGCACCATGAAAAGGACTTGACTATCACTTACTAGATTGGAAACATAAGGCAGACAAGAAGAAGGCCAAGAATGCAGGCGACTTCTTTTGTTGTTGTTGTTGTTCTTAGGTGCTGTCATGTCTAATACAACTCAGTGACCCTATGAACAACAAATCAAGACCATGTCCTATCCTGTGCTGTCCTCATCACCTCTGACACACTTCAACCCATTACTTCATCCCCTGTGTCAATCTACCTAGTTGAGGTGGATTTCCTCTTTCACTGACCTTCCTCCATATTTCCAAGCATAATATCCCTTTGCAGGGAATAGCCTTTCCTCTCCTAGCATCATGTCCCAAGAATGTGAAACGAAACTTTGTCATCTGTGCCTCCAAGAAACATGCTGGCTGCACTTTCTCCAAGATATATCGCTTTGTTCTTTTAGCAGTCCATGGGATATTTAGTCTTCTTCTCCAACACCCCAGCTCAAAGGCATCAATTTTCCATCAACATGTGTTATGCAGATGACAAAGCCTGGCTTGCTGAATATAAGGACTTGAAATGCTTGCCACAGAAGATCAAAGACTACATTCTTCAGTAGGTGTATAGATCACTTTTGGTTTTGAATACACTTTATTTTATGTTGTTACTGGTAGATGCCGTCTAGTTGCCTACAAATCATGGTAACTTTTTGTATGAAATAATGATAGCCTGCTAATTCTGTGACATTCTCACAATCTCAATCATACCCAAGCCCAATGCTGAGGCTTTTTGTTTTGTTGGTGGGTTTTTTTTTTAATGTCAAGGTATAATCCATACTGAAGGAGATAGTCTTTGTATAAGAAAATTTGATGTAGTATGTAACATGTCAGGCTGCATAAGGAAAGGGCAGTGGTACCACCAGAAGAAAAATCAACGTTGTTCTCTCATGAAGATTTTTCGCCTCAGAGACCTGATGGAGGGGTGCTGTGAGTCCAAAATGGCTCCGGGACAGTGGGTTTGGTGTTATTTCATTTTAGTGATGATGTTAATAATTGGGTCACAATATTCCTAAAAATTGTACAATGACTTCTTTCCTACTGGATAGGTGGTCTATCTCACATAAAAACAGATTAGAAGCCAGCACTCCTTCATACTCTTTCATTTTACTTGGATCTACAATCAACACCCTTTGGCAGCAGCTGTCAAGAAATCAAAAAGCATGGTGCATTGAGGAAATCTGCTGCCAACGACTTCTCCAAAGTTTTAAAGAACAAGGATGTCAGTTTAAATACTAAAACACAAAAAGGAGTGGGGGAAAAGACTAAGGTGCATCTGACATCAGCCAGGGTATTTTCAACTGCAGCCTATGCATCTGAAAGTTGGACAGCAAATAAGGATGACATAATAACTCAAGGTGGATCATGGACCTAGGACTAAAACCAAGGACTATAAACTTCATTACAGAAAAGCTAGGAACAACACTAGAAGTCCTAATCCACAACAT
>NW_006399788.1:1965363-1966886 GCF_000299155.1 Elephantulus edwardii | reverse complement strand
TTGGACAAGAACAAACTGGGAGGAGGGTAGAGAGAATAGTGCAACAATGAGTGAATGGAAACCCAAAATCTCTGTAAATGTTTTTGAAAATTAATAAAATATAGTTATAGAAAGAAAAAAAAGGATGACATAATAAGAAGAGTCTTATATTAAAAGTTTACAGAATACTCCTGGGCCTCCACAAGAAAAAGACTAATAACTCGATTACAAAATGGGGACAAGACATGGAAAGAATTTTCACAAAGGAAGATATTTGAATGGCAAACAGACACATGAAGAAATGCTCCAGATCCCTGGAAATAAGAGAGATGCAAATCAAAGCCACAATGAAGTACCATGTCACTCCAGTAAGAGTGGCAAAGTTTAACAGGGCAGCAAGTAATAGATGTTGGAGAGGATGTGGCGAGAAAGGAACTCTTACACACTGTTGGTGGGATTGTAAAATGATACAACCATTCTGGAAGGCAATTTGGCGCTTCCTCAAAAAGCTGAACATAGAAATTCCATATGACCTAGCTGTTCCACTACTTGGAATATACCCTGAGAAAATGAGAACTGAGGCACAGAAATTTGTACACCAATGTTAAAAAACAATGTTGTTTTCGAGTTGTAGTGTTGGAGAAGAATACTGAATATCCCATTGACTGCCAAAAAACCAAACACATTGCCTGGAAGGAAGTGCCACCAAAGACCTCCTTGGAGACAAGGATGATGGAACTTCTTATCACCTAATGTGGACACATTTTAAGGAGAAACCAGTCCCTGAAACAGAGATATCATGCTGAGAAAGGTGGGAGTTCAGAGAAAGAGAAGAAGACTGTTGTGAAGATGGATTGACACCATGACCAGCACTATGGGCTTGAGCTGGACAGAGATCAAGAGTGGGATACAGGAAGGCACAGAATAGGGCAAGGATCAGATCTGTTGCTCATTGCAGTGCTACATGTCATAGCTGACTTGACAGTAACTAGTAACAACAACTCTCTTTGTAGGAGAAAGACCCGGGGATAGATCTGCTCCTGTAAATTTTAAAACCTTCCATAGAAAACCCTACAAAGCCGTTCTACTGTCATGGAGTCACTGTGCACCAAAACCCCACCAGATGCCATCTAACGCCACCAGCTCCCTTTCTACTATGCTTGCTGTGATTGCTTAGTTTACTAGATATTAGAAATATTTTACAATGTTCATGATTACTTTCTCTTTTTTTCTTCTCTATGTTGGCCTAACTAAAAGAGTAGTTTGTTAAGTCACTTCTCTTCATCTCTGATGCTGATGGGATGATAAATTCTGTGTGTTTTCAGAATTTCTTTTCCCCACTTTCTGCTGGATTCCTTCAATCACTGTGATCACTGTTTGCTCCGTGGAGCTTCTTGCCTGTGTAACTTGGTGTCTGCCACAGGTCAGGAATGGCTGTTATGTAATTTGGAGGGAAATCTTAAGAAAAATGTTTTTAAGTATGCTATGCTGCCCTGGACGTGCTCACCAAGTTGTGCCAAGAAATCTGGAGAACGACCACTTGG
>NW_006399788.1:1961670-1963178 GCF_000299155.1 Elephantulus edwardii | reverse complement strand
GAGGTTCAGATCTTTTGTTCATAGGGTCTCTGTGAGTTGTACTCAACTCAATGGCACCTAACAACAATAACAGCAAATCAAATCGATATCAGATCAGTTGCCACTGAGTCAGTTCTGGCTTATAGGTTAGAGAAGACCTGTTCTTTGTTGGATTTTCAATGGCTGATTTATCAGAAATATATTATTTGGTGTACTTTTTGAGGTATCTCTAGATGGACTTGAAACTACAACTTTTATTTTAGCCATCATTTATACCACTTAAGGACTTCAAAAATTAAGTACTAATGTTTTGGAAATGTGTGGTTTAAGTGGCTTGATTTCATGGTAAATCTGTGCTATTTTGAAGTGATTTTTAAAAATTGGATGAATAATAGTGTGTGGGGGGAGGGAGAGGAGAGTGATGGTAAATATCTTGATACAGAGTTAATTGTAGGAATAATATAGGATTTGTTCACACTTATTTCTTATCAGAAGAAGTACAGACACTCCTAAGATTGCACATTAATTTCCTAAGTCTGTCTTGAAGCCAAATTTGTAAATTTGAAGTTAGGTATATTTAATAAGATCTTTATATTATATGCTGCTGAACAGCAGATCTGTACCCTACTATCATGCCCAGTATACTTGAGCCCATTGTTACAGTAACTGTGTCCGTCCATCCTTTTTAGGATCTTCCACGTATAGTATAATTTGTATGTGTAAAAAAATAGAAGACATACTTCTAGATACACAAAACCAAATTTAACATAGTGTTGTTGTTAAGTGCCACAGAGGTGACTCCAACTCAAAGTGACCCTATGAATAAACAAAACAACACACTGCCTGGTGTGCGATGTCCTCCCAGCTCTGCTAGGCATGAGCACATTGTTGCACCACTGAGTTAATCCAGCTCATGGAGGATCTTCTTCTCTTTTGCTGATCTTCTACTTTGATAATCATTATCTTTTTCTCCAGCGGTGGGTCTCTCCTGAAAACATATCCAAAGTATGTGAAATGAAGTCTCGCCATTCTACTAAAGAACATTTTTACTTCATTTCTTCTAAGAAATTGTTGCTTGTTTTTGTTTATTGGTTTTTGATTTTATTAAATTTATTTTTGCAGTCCATAGTATACCCAATATTCCTTGTTAACACCACAAAGGTATTAATGCTTCCTTAGTCTTCCTTATTCATTGTCTCAGTTTCACATACATCTGAGGCAATTTAAAATAACATGGCTTGGCTGAGAAACACCTTAGTCCTCAAAATCTCTCTTTAGCATTTTAAAGAGGTCTTTAGTAGTTGATTTGCCAGAGAAGTAGGTAATTTTGTTACTTGACTTTTATTTCCATAAGTATTGATTGTGAACCCAAGAAATTCATGATAACTTCAATTTTATTACAGTTTATCATGATGTTTATTGGTCCAGTAGTGAAGACGTTTTCATGTCAATGTATAATCCATGGTAGGCTACACAGTCTTAGAGTTTCTGCAATAAGTGCTTCAAATCTTCATTTTCAGCAAACAAGA
>NW_006399788.1:1959051-1960470 GCF_000299155.1 Elephantulus edwardii | reverse complement strand
CTTGACGGCAATCAACAACAACAACAACAATACATTTTCAATCTTGTGCCACACCCTTTTTATCATCCAGCTTCTTGGATTACATGCTCAGCATACAGATTGAATAAATATAATGTGAAAATACAACCGAAGCACATCTTTCCTGACTTTAAGTCATGCAGTATCCCTTTGTTCCATTCAAACAGCTGCTTCTTGGTCTAAATATATCTTCCATATTAGCACAATGCGGTGTTCTAAAATTTCTGTGCCACGTTATCCATAATTAGTTATGAGGCACATAGATATTATGAACTTTTGCAGAATAAATAGAACTCGTGTGAACACATTTCTAATAGTTTCAGATTCCAATTCTGTGGTTCATTTGATGTCAGCAACACAATAATTTCTATCAGCCACACAGTTGACAACACAATTTACTAAAAAGTTGGAAATTTTGGTAAAATCCATTATTTTGTATTGTGTGAAAATTCCTATGCAGCTTCCTTCAAAATGAAACTTGTTCAAATTTGTATATATTCTATGACTGACACTTTATTATTGTTGAACTCATTATTGGTTGTCAATAAATAATAACTGATGTATTCTATCTAACTGATGAAAATGAGAATAGAACTGACTTATTTTGGGCCTTCACCATCTTGGAAGTCTAGAGACAAGCTCATTGTCAAATATAAAATTTAATGATTTTTCTAAAATAGTTGTATTTAAACAAACCTCTACTTTGCAAAGCAATTGTTTTAAAAATTAAGCATCTTGTGGGTGATTTGCAACTTTAGCAAATAGCCTGTTGGTGTTTTTCAGAACCGTCAGTGTTGACAGCCTTCCAGGAGTCTGCTCACTCTATCCTTTAATTTTCAATCAAGATCTATGATAATGATAGTGATAATAATAACTATTTGTCATTAGTACTATTATAGACAACAGCTACAGAGCATTTATCATGCTAATATATCAAGTTCCTATTTAGTTTTGACAATTGCTTTGCATATTATGTATTATTAGCTTTTTTTCCCCCACAGAGACAGAAACTCAAGCACAATTCAGTAATTATAAATGGCAGAGCCAAGAATTGGGCTCATGCCTGTTTGTTCGCAAGTTTGAATTGCTAAATATTGCGGTATAATGACTTCTCAGTCTTATGTCTTATAGACAACAATGCATATCGTTATAATATGTATTATTATTTTTTATTCATATTATAGAACTGAGAAATCATTAATGAGGATAAGGTAGAGGCAAAAGAACTGAGCCAAGAAGCAGCAAAATTAGATGTATGAACTTGGTTGAGTCATCAGATCTTTTCAGATGTCAGTTTTCTCTCCATTTTGTTAGAAGATTGCTGACTCTGAGGTATGCTACAGGATTCTGAGGCTCCGTCTAACATACTTTGGACATGTTGTGAGGAAAGACCAGTCCTTG